>NW_019416325.1:3785757-3967934 GCF_000390285.2 Anoplophora glabripennis | reverse complement strand
TAAAATGTAGAAAATAATATGAAATAAAACTTTTAGTTGGCTGCAAATATTATAAATTTGTACAACCACTTGCCATCCTCCTTTTTTGTAAATATGTACATAATAATATGTAGAAGATAGAAAATAGAAATATTTTCAGAACAAAAAACCGGCGGCCGCAAATTGGAGTTTTTATTATTTTATTACCCTTCTCTTTTCATATGCAATTATGAGATAGCAAGAGAGTGGGATGGACGTATAGACCGGACAACTCATTATCGTGCACGTGTGCGTGCACCTGGCATTTTCTCGTTTTTTTTAGGTGTGTTTTGCCGGAATTTGAATGAATGAAATAATCGTACTATTTTTACTATAAACGTATTTCCTGTAGCGACATCTATATGAATATTGTAGTACTTTGTTAGATGAAACGCGACTTCAATTTCCGTTCTTAAGATTGCCAGTATTGCCATATGCTTTGTATGGACAAGTCTTAAAAGTTTATTGTTCAGAAGAATGATATTTATGTGTTTAAGCGACCATGTGTAAGCATATTCTGTTGGTGTGTATTTAAACCATTTAAAACATAAATGAATTTTTCTAATAAAAAACTTTTTTTAAAACCGGATAAAATTTGAAATACATATTTGTGTACAGGGTGATTTACAACTTATCCAAAAAAATTTGGGAATAGATGCGTCATGAGAAATGGAGTCAATATCGTAAAAAAATTTTGTATAATCTATAGTTTCCGAGAAAAAAATTATTGAAGTTATAGTACATTCAACCAATACATAGCTGGACAACTGTAGCCTCTAGCCTCATTCGCAATACGCGTGGAGAGTCGCGTGGCCTCAGCGACTCGGAATACTGATATCCGATTTTGCAATCGTCGTTGCGATACTGTTTACTTGTTATATGTGGTATTTACAATAGTTTTTTAGTAGTTAGTGTAAAAAATGGTTTGCGTGTATAACAACTCGGAGTTGATGGATATCGTTTTAATTTATGGTGAAGCAAGACAACATTTGTATTATGGTGAAGCATTTGTGTTGTAGTGACACAAAACAGCATTTGCATTATGGTGAAGCATTTGCATTATGGTGAAGCATTTGTGTTATAGTGAAACAAGACAGCATTTGTGTTAGTTCGTGGAAACTGAGTGAGACGGCCCCAAATGTGTTTACATGTTGGTGAATAAAAGTTTGAACAATTGTTGTAACATCGGGTATGTCAAATGATTTTATTATTTAAAAACATAAATTAATTTTATCAATTAATAATAACAATAAAGGCAAAACAGTTGAATTTGCCGATATAAAATATGTTCTATAAAATTCTATTTATTTCTTTCCTTGCGTTTTTTGTCCGTTTTTATCACACCGCCATGTCGGCAGCTTTTGAACCCGCCCATTCTTCTTATGTCCTCATTGGTATGATTAGGTCCTGTACTTTCTTGTACAGAGCTTCGACGGTCTTCTGTAGTTCTTCCTTTTCTTGGACCATTCTCGGAAAGTCCTGCATGGTGATAGTGACGGCATATTCTGGGACTCACTTTGTTTCCTCTACGGCCCGACTTGCTGTCGGAGCTTCTTCCAGCATCCGACTGGTCCATGGAGTTGGGGCTTCTTTCTGCTTCACCCCGGCACTCATTCCTGAAAAAAGAATAACAGTGGTCTGTCTGCCTAGGCTGAGAAGCCTCGATAATTAGATACGTTAGCAGAATTAACGAATTTTGTATAAATTGCCTTAAGAAAAGCACAATTAACAGAATTGTTTTGTAAAAGGCAAGCTTATGTGGGGCTGTCACTTCACTGTTCCTTACTCGTTATTGTTTCTCCACACAGAAACGTCCACACTGCACATCTGTTCGCTCAGAATTGAATCATTCTCATTAGAGAAACTCGATCCAATATCATTGGCAAGAAAAATGACTACTGATGGGGCGGGGTCGAGTGGGATTATCGCTCTATACCCACACCATCTCTGTAGCCCTGGACGCCTTTTAGAGATAGGCCTTTCCCCCGTTACTCCGGACTGCTAACACAGCCGAGTTCCAACGGTTCGTGAGGCTTCCTCCTGTTGTAGGTATGGCCCCGCCAGCTGGAGTCATTCTTCTGGCGCTCTTCTTCTTTGTCGGCCACCTCGTCTGTGTAAATCCCCGAGAGTGTCGTGGGTGGTGGGATTAAATAAGATTGTGTAGCTACGCAGCTTAGAAAACGCACTATTGCATCGCGTTCTGGATCAGAAGGTTGGTGTGGTTCTCCGTGCGCTCGAAAAGGTTTCGCTGTCTGATCGTCTCAAGGCTGTCGGCGAATGCCTTGGTCTTCTCATACCTTGTATAGACGTTGCCATTCTCGTCGTGAATCGGAGACGTAGGTTTCCGGGTGGACCTCAGTGCCCGTCGTTCCCTCCAGACCACAGTCCTCGTGGTTTAGTGACTCCAGGTGTTGCTGCTAGGAAGACTGGTCGTGGCTCTTCTTTTGGCCGCACGTTTTTCCCTTATTACGTTCTGTATCATAATATTAATAATTCACCTTTTCTCTCCGTAGTTCACCTCTTGGCGATCTTCTCGCTGCGTAGGAGAATGGGGGTGTGGTTGGTCGCCCTCTCGCAATGTGTCGTCAGACCGGCGGCCATCGGTATTGCCTTGAGTAAAGTGATATACAACTTCCAACTGTTCCGTAGTACTTCGGTCCGTACGCTATGGCGCCCTCGTGGTCCTGCAAAAATTGCTCGAGCGATTGATCCTGCAGCGTAAAATACGCAATAATACTTAATACCGCGTAATCACGTAATGAATATAACAAATCGTGCTTGCTAAGCTTACCCAAGTCACGTGACGCAAGTTCGAGATTAATTTCATCTCACTTTATATTTTGGCCCCTTATCTCTCTTTATATATGCAATCCATATTATACTATACTACCAATCTATGGTCACAAAATTTGTATTTTATTCTGTGCTATGGTAGTGACAGTTTTGTAATTACTTCGAGGTTATGTTTACCTTCAAAATAATTTAAATTACAAATGGCAAATGGCTTGTTTTTGGTTCAACCAAAATGAAACAAAACTAGAAGTACCGTCCACTGAAGAGGTGGCGAATGTTACTTTTTATAAAATACAAGTACAAGTCGGTGACGTTAAATGGGTTGTTCTTCATCGCTACAGTGAATTTAATGACTTGCATTATCATCTAGTGGTGGATCATGGGGTTTCAAAAGATATTTTACCATCAAAAAAAGTTATTAGAAACAAATGCCCACAATTCATTGAACGCAGAAGAAAAGGGTTAGAAGAATATTTACAGAAAATTTTTATCTTCCTGAAACGAACAATGCCCAAAGTTTTAGTTGATTTTTTAAATTTTAATATATACGATTCATTCTTTTTATTACAAGATTTATCTACAAACTGCTTTTTAGAAGCTGACTTTGTTTTGTCAACTAATAAACAATATAGCTTTAATACATTAAAGGTAAAATTGATTCACTGATAAGTAAGTATTGTATCACTTCTATAAGCAATTTTGATTTTCAGTTATATGCGATAAGTCAGTTTCTGAAAAAACCGTACCCAATAGTTGACAATACAGAAATTAGATTTGATTTAAGCCCAGTGTTAGATTTATGTTCGCAGCTACATGCTTTGAACATACAAGGAAGTTCATCTGTCTTCTTAAATAGTAATATTATTTTAAATAAGTTACCATTTGAATTATCTGCATATAAGGTTAGTATCTCTATATTTCTCAATATATATTTTTTTTATTGTATTGGGTGGTATGCTTCACTCGTAAAAATAATGGTACAAATTTCTGACATTTCGAAAAATTAATATTCATGGAGTTACAGAATCTTAAAGCTGTTTTTATAAACATTTTAGCACAATTACTTTTTTACTCGAGCAAATATTAAAGATCATTAAATCTTCAAAAAGGTTATCTTGCTTCTAGTCCATAATATTAACTTTACGAAAAAAGTAATTTAATACATAGATATTGTTCTTTGTTTTCAGAATTTAAGTGTATTGTATATTAAAAATGTGTCGTTTGACATGATATTTTCACTGGGAAATTTAAGAAATACTCTGACACAGTTATTCGTAGACAATACTAATACTACAAGTATTTCCCAAATACTTCAGTGTGACGTTATACATAAATATAATTTGGAAGGTAGTCAGGTAAGTTCCTTACTTAAAATATTTAAATACTTTATGTAGAGTATTATCGACATTGGTAAGAAATTCAAATATCTCTTTTGCTATAGAAAAATGTCCAATATACAGGGTGCAACTTTGAGTGGGGGTCTTATTTATATAGATACTACCTTTGATCTTCAAAAACATATATTAATAGTTTATTTTTTCAAATTCTGTCGTAAAAATTTAATCTTTTGTTAACCTTTTTTATTGGTAATTTTCATACCCTGCCCTGAACAAGCTAGTGTGACCTCAAACAATGGTGCGCAGCACATGCACAATTGCGAACCAGGATTTTAAAGGAATTTTAAAGGAATTTAAAGGAAAAGTTATTAAAAGCAAATTTCCACACCATCCGCCGTGAGGTACTGCTCTTTGATGTGTTACCTACTTTTGTTGAGTGGTGAGCCCTGAAGTCCCACAGAAACACTTTTAAATAGATAAACTATGAAACAATACTTAACAAGTAATCTAACAGAAAACTCGAGCACTAATCAATAACGATAAATGAAATACATAAAAATAAGTAAATAATCTGTTTATTCACCCGATTTTTACTGCATATGACATACTTGAAATTTTGCATTATTACGTAAATTACGGGTACACAAGAATTAAAGTGCAGTTTAAAAAAATTATAATTATTTATTTCATAAAAAAAAATAATCAGATTCGTATTCAGGAGAATACATACTAAAACTGAACCTCCACTTAAAGTTACATTCTGTATTTGTTAGTAGTATTACTTAGATAGTTTTATTTTTCTTTTGAGTATTTTGCACTGTAAATAATTTAAATTATATATACAAACTTCTAAGATGTAAAGATAGGTAATACTAGTGTTTTTCAACTTTTTAACTACATCATAAAATAAAAATAGGTTAAAAATTATGAGACCCATGTTTTCTTTTTTCGTTTTGATTTTATTGAAGTCCTAAAAAATTTAAAATTTGCCTTGTGCCACCATTAAGTGAAAATTTCAAATCCACTAAACTGACAAACGTAGAATTTGTTTGCAAACAAAGATATAATTAGAAATTCCAAATATTAGTAGTTAGTGGTTTATAACTTAAATAAGTTATTTTAGCAAATATCCATAAAATGCTAATTAAATTTCCAGTTAATGCCTTCCCATCAGTGCTGCAACAGATTTAGTGATTTACCTAATTTTTCGCTTAGCAATGTCATACACATGTAATAAGGTTCCAAAAGATAAAAAATTCGTTTAAATTAACCAATTCTTTAACTAAAAATATTTTAAAAAAAATATTTTCTTTGTGATTGAAGAAAATTACCTCACTTGTTTAATGAATAAGTTGTGCTTACAAAATTCATTTTTTTAGCAAACACTACATTTGTTATTTTGAAAAATGTTTATTAAAGTTAATACTGGATGTTTAACTTTTCAGTGACAAAATACCAAAAAAAAAGAAAACCATTCAAGGAATATCTTAAAATCTAATCTACTCTAATTAATGAATTTTATTATATTAATAATAATATTCTAAATTGTTTTTAGAAATGGAGAGCGTTGGAGATATTAGATTTAAGTAATAACAACCTCATAGAAATTGATGCAACTATTAATTTGGCACCAAATTTGAAGAAACTTATTTTAAATGACAATAAAATATCTACAATTTCAAATTTATCGAGCTTGTCAAACTTATCGTATTTAAGTTTGAGCAACAATTTAATAACAATATGTAACGACTTGCACACAAAAGTAGGAAATATTTTAACTTTGAATTTATCTCAAAATAATATTGTAACATGTAAAGGTTTTTGTAAATTATATTCATTAGAAAATTTAGATTTAAGTTCTAATAAAATAATGGAAATTGATGAAATTAAATATGTTGGAGGTTTACCATGTTTGGAAAACTTTATACTTACTGGTAATAATGTAGCAACGACGGTGGATTATAGGATAAAAGTGTTGGAATTTTTTGGAGAGCGGGCAAAATATATATGTCTAGATAACGAGAGGCCTTCTCAAGCTGAGATAGACAAGGTATCAGTATTACGTGCTTTACGAATCGTGAAAGAAGGTAAAACTCCTACATTTAATAAGTAATATGAATCAATTTGCACCAATATCTTATTTCAAAGCTATAAATGAAATTATAAGATACTAAAAATGTTAAACAACAAATATGCTGTATATTTTTTTAATTATTGAATATCATTAGAAACCATTCAAATTCATTAAAAAGTAGTTTATTGTTTATTATCTATTACTGTATTTATTTAATAAAAAAAAGTATTAATTCAATGTGACAACAAAATAAAAAAAAATAATGTCAGTTAAAATACAATAACGTAGTTTTAAAATGTATTTTCTACTTTCAATAACTGTTTTTAACTGTTAGGTACCTACTTGACGACGTAGAGAGGGTAATAAAAAATATGAAAATGTTAACTTATTGGTTATAATGAAAAAACACAATTTGAAATAGTTCTGATGTAAGCCGAACAAGTTGTTTATTCTACAAAATCGGTGTACTGATCGGTTGTATTTCAGTAAGTGCTTATGATAAATAAAATAATGTTCTAAATCAGGAAAAGGAATTACTTCCAAATTTCCAAATATATACATATATATTCTAATTGCTATGGCAATAGAAAGGCTGTTATCACAACATAATTCAATGAAAAGGAATTGAATGCTATGTATGTATATTGAAATATTTAGTTATTTTTTATAAGTATATATATATGTAAACTATGTATTATGTAAATTATTTATTAAATATTAATATATTTTTCAAAGCGTTATTATTATATATTTTTTTAATATAGGTACCCCAATAAATATTCTTGAATTTTTAAATTTATAAAACCGTCATATATGGTCTTTATTAACTAGTACCTATTTTTTTTAATGGATGTAATTAAGAACATTTATTTTGTATATAAAAATTAATTACATTTTCCATTTTGGTAAATTCATAAATATGGTGAAGTAAGTCTACAAAAATATGCTATTTTAAAGGTAGGAATTCTAATTATAAAATTAAAGTTGGTAATAGTACAATTTAACTCTAACTTTCAGTTTTTGTTTTATTTGCAGAAACGTCCATTAATTTTCACGAAGCTACAAGTTTTGTCTACCGTTATTAGAATATAAACATCAGATTAGATTTTCTTTTATGGAAACGTTCGAAAAAAAATTAAGAGTCCGTTTTGTAATTGGCTTCGGTAGAATTTCAGTAAAACGCACTAAATATTTTTGTTAAGAAGAGTTGGCAACTTAGGGAATTCAGTACAAACATGTAGTGAAGATTCTGAACTCACCGTATCTTGTATTAACTGTTGACGTGTACATGGGCGTAGCTAGGGGCAAACAGGGGTGTGCAAGGCCCACCCCAGAAAAAAAGGTCCAATATCATTTTTCTCATATCGGTAAATCGCTGTCTGCGCCACTTTTTTTTTTGTTAGGATCAAACAAAAAAGTGCTTAGGTTTTGAAATATTGTATCAGTAAGCAGTCGTTGATTGCGTTTTTTTTTCTTGAGTCTCCATAGAGCTTATAGCAGCCCTGGGCCTACCCCTAGCAAAAATCGTAGCTACGCTCATGGAACAAAAACGTTTTATGTTACTGTCGCTCTCTTTCTGTTTTGTTTCTTGTTCACTGGTATCCTGCTGTCTATTGGTGGGTGGGTAGAGCCAAGGATTTTCTTGTATAAAATCCTTGGGGTAGAGCTGCTTTCGTGTGCAAAACATCAAGCTTTATTATGGTACACGACTCTCTTTTTGCATTTTAACAGATACAAATCCATGGGCGTAGCTACAATTTTTGCTTGGGGTGGGCCCAGGGTTGTAAGCTCTATGGCGGTCTTTACAAAAAACCTCGGCTTACTAATATAAAATTTGAACACGTTTAACAGGTCCACCCAGTCACCAACTTACCGTTTTGATAAAGATGATAATTAGATCTTTTTTCTGGGGTGGGCCGTACACACCCTTACCCCCCTAGTTACGCCCATGTACAAATCATCACATTTTTGTTGAAAATTAAACTTCACTTTATGTCTTAATGTAGTAATCAAATTTAAATATTATTATGCGAGTAATTTTTTTATTTAGTACCTATGTAACTTATTCACCCACATTATTTTCCAAGTTCTAAAACTGTAAATTAGTGAATTTAATAATATCAGATATCGAAATAGACAGATTGTAAAACTTTTTTAACACTACACCAGAAATTTTACAAAAATAACAGAATGACAATAAAAAGAAGCATGATAAGTTCTTGGTGGTTGAAAAATGAAATTCCGAGGAACAAAAAATATAAACTATGCATGACGTCATCTAGTGTAATAAGCCTTGTTACTCACTTTGCTTTAGTTATTATATATTTATTTTCCGTAAAAATGTGAAAAAAAAATATTTTTCTCCAAAAATGCAAGAATTTAAAAATCCCGCTGCATTCATAGGTCCACAGAACACAAAACAGAGAATTATTTACTCCTTTCCGATATGATTGACTTGCCCAAGGTTACAATCCTTTATTCCTTATAAACCTATTTATGAAAAAGTTCTAATTATATAGTGAATAATCTATTTCCCATTTAAAAGTATTTTTCGGTTAACTTAAGGCAAACTTTAAATTTGTGAAAACGGTGCATTAACAATCATGTACATACCTAATATAAAACTGTTTACCTGTCCAGAGAGAATAATATGCTTTTTTTAGTTATATTTAGTAGGTTGTTTTGATTCTTTAATCTAGCTTCTTTAAACGAAAATTCTATAGATGAACAAAAACAGACTAAAGAAAATATTCTTGAAACACGCAGATAATAATTGTGGTTATTAATAATTTTGAAGCCTGTCCCTTAATTTCTGTCTACGATTCTACGAAGTTAAAGATGTTAACAATGCCAACGGATAGCCAATTGAGTGAATGAAAGAATACGTTATTCAAGTTGATACCTCATTTTTAAATAGGGATAATGTGTTTTTTTTTTAAAGAATGATTTTGATTTATGGGTCTCATCTCATCTCGTCATATATTCGATTTACGAATTTTAGTTAGAGTAACTTCCACAGTGCCAATAATAAATATAGCAATAATTTTTATACTGGCTTCAAAAATCATTTATTTTTATATTTTAATTTACATTTCCCTTGTTGAGTTTAGCGAAATTAGATTCGTCATGTTGGCTGCAGTTTGACTTGTTTGACGTTTATAATTATAATTTTGATAATCGTTGCCGCCATGATACATTTTTTGTACTGTTTTGTTTGTATATCTTTCGACTTAGACTAATAAAATACGGCAGAAATATACATTATTTTAAATATAAAGAAATACAATTTGAATAGGAATATAATAAAATATTTTTTGTATTTTATGGTATAGTCCATAAAGGAGAGGGTGGATATGAGTCTATTTAATATGAAACACCCTTACATGCATTTGGAGTATATTTCAAGTAATTTGTAAAGGTATTTTTATATTGTGTTAACAAGAAGAAGTGAGTTGTGAAGTAGTTTAAAGAGATGAGGAAGACTAATGTTTGGATATTAGATTTAAAGTTGCTGGGAATGTTTTTTGTCTTGGAGTAGTGCAATGTATTTTATTTCCTGAAAGGCTATAAACATTTTGTGTAACAATAGTTATGTGGAGGAAATGCATTAGTCTCTGGACAGTTGATGGTGGCTTGAAATGGGGGACTATGCATTATATCAGGCAATAAAGTCGTTCACACCATCATCAGATGATGAATTAGAGTTTCAAAAAGGAGATGTGTTTCAGATATCCGTGCAAAGTCCATTTGCTAATAATCAGTCTAGGAAGCCTGGGTGGCTCTCTGCATACAATCGAAGAACCAGGGCAAAAGGATATGTTCCAGGTAATTGTCCAGAGAAACAATCGTGGAACACTCGTTTTACATTGCAGATGTAAGAACTGAAGTTTAATTTGTTGAGTGATAAATGTATACTTGGACCCACTTCTTTGTTATGAAAGGAGTTGCAACTTGCAAAAGTATACCAGGTGCTCAATTTTCTAGCCATACCATGGAGATGTCGGTTACATTTAGAGATATTAGGTCAGTCAAATTAGGGAAAACTGCGGAATTTGATGACTAGCAACATGCCGTGGAGAAATTTGACAATTTTATTGACTAGGTATCGATCAAAATTGAAAATTTGTTTTCCATTTTTATTTTTTTTTAATCAAAAATGGTAGAAAAGTTGTGAAAAATTCAGGTATAGAGTTCATATTAGCTGTAGCGCCTATCAGGATGGAGAACACAACTGTTATTTAAAGTACAATGGTTTTTCGGGTTGTTATGCTGTGTGTTTATGTCATCAGTTACAGAATTCCTTTCACTTTCTTAGCCTTAGCTCGGAGTCTTTGACCTGCCCTTGTTCTCGGGCTAGGTTCTTTGAGGCCGGACCCGCTGTCGGAATCCGTAGGCCTGCCCTAATATTCATTTTGGTTCTTGTTGGTTCTAAAGTCTCTACGGACGGAACCAACAACGAGAACCGAAATGAACATCTGGGCTAGGCCTAGAGGCCTAGCCAAGAACAACAAAGGCAGGCCAAAGATTCCTAGCTAAGACTAATGAAGATTAATTACGGTGATATATGATATGGTTATTTTATTTGTATTTGTCAAAGTACCAAATTTTTCACTTTTGCAAAGAGTGCATTGAAAAAAAAATGTACAAGTATTATCTGCTCCAAATGACAGTTCAGTTATGCTTACAGTGACAACGTGTAAATTTACACACATTTACATTTACAATATTATATTTTCAAAGCACTCTTTGCGAAATTGGATAATTAGGTATTTTTACAGAAACAAAAAAATAAATTATATCTGACACGTCCTGATCAGAAAAATTTGCTGAATTAAAAAATACGAAAAAAAGTCAAGTGTCATTTCTCCGTCTTAGTAGACGGCTAATACTACTTGAATTTTCTATTAAAAAGGTCTCCTAATAAAGTTTGAGCTCAAAAAGAGTACCTTCGGGAGTACCTCTTTTGCTTTCGATTAAAAAAATTTGTTTTGTAATTTATGTTAACGAGAATGTTTTTAATGTGAGCTTGAGAATATTTGCAAATGTTCACATATGAAAAAATCATTTTGCTATAACGGTCTCTTTGGAAACGCAAAAAAATTTTTTTGGAATTTTCCTCAAATTTGGAGTTATCTGAACGAAATGCCACAAGTAGTTACTAATTTTGTAAATTTTGAAAAATATGAAGCACTGAAGAGTATTTTTGATAAAAATAGAGAGGTAACACTTTCATCTTTTTCATCTTTGAAAATGAACATTTTTATCATTTTCAAGAAAGTTTTTTAATTTTATAATAATTATATCACGAGATAAATTTGCAGGTTCCTCTCATGTATGCTCATTTATTGTCGTTTCTTCTGTTTTGCGCTTCATGAAAATTCTCCAGAAATATATTCTTCAGCATTTACAACACAAAAGAAAAAAAATAAAATGAAAATGCAAAATTTTCTGGTTGTATTATATGTTATATGATATATAAATTTGCCCTAATTTGACCAACCAATTACGTTAAGACAACCCAGATCTCCATGGTTCGGCTTGAAAAACGGACACACATTATATGACATTCAAGTCACTGTTTTAAAAAAATTTAACTAATATTTTTACGATAAAAAGTAAGTTTTTTAAAATTTGTTGCAAAATATATGACCAAGTTATCAAATGTAAATAACTTGTTTATGGGCTACAACAAAACCAAAAAAAATCCCTTCATTCTTGACATGTGTTACAGCCTGCATAAAGTGGGTTCCAATTGTTTTGGTTTTGGAACAAGTTTTGTGTCTAAGCAATTTCTATGCTACACTGTACCATAAGCAGTCGTCGTGTTGAACTCGCAGTCACATCATGAGTCAGATGCTGCTGAAGTGCACGAGAGATCCCATACATTTAGACGATCATTAAAAGATATGATTTTTAAATAATTTTTCTTTTAAAAACATCCCATTATAACTAGTGACATTTGGTTGCGAAAAATAACTTAACTTAAATATTTTAAAACAACTTATAAGTTCTTATTTTGTTGTACATACGTTTATCAGTTTTATTAGATACATATCTCTATCAAATTAGCTAAAATTCTTTATTATTGATTGATATTGATATGGGAATATTACACACTCTGTGCTTAAAATATTAGGACAAACTTACCTATCATGATAGCTGTAATAGTTGATTTCTTTTATACATTTAATAATAATAAAGGTCTTACAAAGTTTAGCCAATAACCATTGGACTTTCAATATCTTTTCTACTAATAGAAATTGCCAACAAAATTGTTTTAAAAACATGAATTTTTATTGTTATTCCGTCACAGCTTTAATTAGGAACACATTTAATGAATGTATTTATTTGATAGGCAAAGCTTGGACAATGAGACATTTTTAAATTCTTTTATATGTAACGGCCCATATCAATGAGTGGAATACACTCTCTCCACCTTATTTACCCACCGAAGTGGCACTCTCCAATCATAACTCATTTATTTTCAACACAACTTGAAATTATGCTTCCCAGAATTTTCAAAACCGTGTTATAAATTGCAAAGAAGAAAAAACTTGGAGATACAGGGTAGGAAAGTACCGATAGTCTATCTGAAGTTACGTGAGAGCGATAAAGTAAGCCATAGAAATCCATGCGATAGCGAAGGATGGCTATAATGAAGGCTTCTCTTTGTCACCGCCCGTTTCGCCCTTCCACAAATAAGATCCACTTCTTATTTGTGGAAGGGCGAAATGGGCGTAGACTATTAGACGCCTTCATTATAGCCATCTTTGTCTATCACATGGATTTCTATGGCTTACTTTATCGCTCTCATGTAACTTCTGATAGACCATCGGTACTTTCCTACACTGTATGCCGATTTTTTATTTGATCGGACAAACTTTGATTCATCCGTAATGTTAGTGCCCCCTATGTGACAGTTATACCTTCGATTTGATGATCAAAATCCAAACATTTTATATCTTTCAAAAAATTGATTACTCGGAAATATTTTTTACCGCCTTACAGAACTGTGTCCCATCTTAAGCATCTCTGTCTCCGACGTATTAGTAGATGCATTCAAGTTTGTTTATCTTCCTAATTTTTCATACCTATTTTTATATTGTTTAATAATCTTCTTCGTGGTTTTCCTGTTGGTCTTTTCCTTAGAATTCAGTTTGCATGTATGAGCTCTAACTAAATGTTCAGACGGATTTGAAGCAATTTTTAAATAAAGTTTCAAATTCACCACAGCTATACAAATAATGATTGCCACAAATTTAGTAATCAGTGAAGCTGATTGACCCATATTTATTTTTAAAAATAGCTGAACTACAATGAAAATTAAATAAAAGCTTTAAAATCTAGTGATAATATGCAGACGGAAAAGTTCGTTTATAATTTAACGTAACCTGTAACGTCTCTTTTTTCCTTTATAAACGCACAACTTCTTGGCATAATGTCAAACTAAGGATCAACAAAACTCTGGAGTGAAATCCCCAAAATCTCCTGGATTTTCAGATTAGGAATTGTCCTTTGGTGTTGTACCACAAGGATCTTTTGATATGATGCCATACTGTTTCAATGATATTTAGGTTAGGGCTGCTTGACTGCTAGTTCAAGAATTTAATATCCAAACCATATCTTTTGTAAGATTAGCTATATGACAAGATACACCGTCCTGCTGAAAAATGGGTGCTGTTAATCAATTCTAGTCTTCCTACTTCGTTTGCTGACAAACATCCGTAGATGATTTTTTTTTGGATATAGTGGCTTTCTAGATGTACTTAGAGAAAAAATTATACTTTTCAGTGGATACCCCATGGCAACTGTGATTATTTTTTTGGAAAATCACTTGTGGGATTTTTGTTTGCATATGTCTCAAATTTAGTCAATTTATAATGCAGAATAATTTTTTTAATACAAAATTTAAGTTTTAAACTTTCATATCCATCAACTCCATCCTTCAAAAAATTTCTGGGGACACTCGATGTAAATACATTTTTTTTTGTTTGTAGTGGCCTTCTAGATGTACTTGTAGAACCAATTACGATGATCCAATCAGTACTCTATGGACTGCTGTAATTTTTTTTGTGATCCATTTATTGGAAAATTCTTTTAGAGATTTTTTTATTAAAAATTTGACTATAATCAGCTTCATTAGAAATTTTAAATTTACTAAATTTCTCTCTCAGTTTTAATAATAGAAGGCATTTGAAATGTCTGAAGATGATGCAAATTAGCCATTTACTGACACTAGGTACTAATTATAAATGGTAAATAATTCAATCTGCTTAAAAATCTTTCGGTATTTTATATTTCCTAATTCTAATCCTATATTTTCTAATATTTTAAGATCCTAATTCTTGTTTTGAATTTTTTTAAGTGATTTATCAGTGGGTATTGTTAAAAATATTTTTGCGTTATGATATTTTCATTTGTAATGACAGTAGAGTAATAAATAATTTGTTAAATAATAATAAAGCAATTCTACAGAATTCAATTTGCTGTTCTAGAAATCTAAATAAGTGTCATATTTAATTACTATATTTGTTTGTTATATCATTATCTGATTACTTAAAATTGACCGTTTTGAAACAAAACATGGCTTAAAATTTATGTATAAAACCTGTATCTGGAATGTATTACATTACCAATAATCGATTTTTTCATCAAGAAATAAATTATCCCCTAAAAATCAGTACACATGTAGTTGCAGTTTTTATTAATTTTTTATATAGTCCCCCAAGTCATCCCCATTATCAGACTATGGTCATTTTAATGTTCCGCACCCAGCACTTATGTACTAAAAGAAAATTTTATGAAAATGTAATTTAAAATCTGTTTATATATTTTTTTATTGTATAGAATATTTTTATACGATTGGCTATGTTTTTAATTTTGTTTTTTTATTTGTTTTAGTGGAATGTGTTAAGTTACTGGGATCTGAAGTTGGTAAAACAATACATCACCCTTCAGCTTGTGGTGTGGAAGTTTCAGATGTCAAATTGGGTAATTTTTTTATTTCGTAATTTGCAAAATAGGCTCACCTTTTTTCCACATTCAAGTTATAATTTTATTCGGTTATTAGCTCTTATACAATGTGGGAATAAAGAGGTACCCCTTTCCGTTTATTTCTTTATATGAAGAAAAAAAATCACTTGGACAAGTTCATTTCTGATTTGATCAAGGTACACTGATGCAAAAATTTCATTCACAATGTTAGCAATTTATTAAAATTAGTTAGTAGTAAAAAATTACAATTTGGACAAATAGTTTTTAAAGAAAAGTAATTTATAGTGTGACAGAAAAAGGAAAATGATAAGGTTTTTGTCATTTTTATTTGGGAGCTTCCTTTTCTAGATAGAGGGTATTAGTCACAATTAAACTAATTTTATTAATATCTGTTATTTTTTCAGATATTTGGTTGAAATTTTGTATATATTTTTATCCTGTATAGGCATATTTTTGTGTAATTTCGATAAATAAAATTGGGGGGAAGAAGAGTATATTAAGTATTCTGGAAATGAGGAATTTAATATACAACATTACAAAACCCAGTTTATCTCTGGGCTGAAGGCTGAAGTAGAAAATATTAATATAAAATTAGTAAATTTATGTCTAAACTATTATCATTCTTAATAAACTGAGCTATAAATAGAGGTACTTTTCCAGACTGTTTAAAAACTGCAGTTGCAAAGCCACTATTTAATTCAGGAGTCAGTGTCTGGTAAACAATTATGAGATAATTACTATGATAACGAATATAGCTAAGATACTTGACAAAATATTCAAAATTAGAACAGTAAAAATCTTAATAAAATTTAAAATATTAAATTCTCGATATGAAATAAATCTACTGTCTATAGTCAAATTAACAATTAATTTATAATAACTTGAATCGAGGTAAACCTGCAATGGATATTTGTGATCTGGTTATAGAATTTGATATTTGTCTCACGAAAAACTTTTATATAAATTATCAATACGGGTTTAGAGAGGATTCAATTAATAATTTAAAAAGTTATTTAAGCAACAGAGTTCAGTGTCCAAATAGATAATGATGTCAGTGAATTGACGGAAATCGAATATGATGTACCCCAGGGTACAGTTTTAGGCTCTGTATTGTTTACGTTGTACATTAATGATTTGCTTACTTTGCAGAAAATAGTTATTTTTTACTCAGCTGAATCTTGGCTTGAATTGAAAAACAACTTTAAAACCATTAAAGTCTGGTTTATATATTATATAATATTTACCATTTCCGTCATAGACAAAAAAGTTACGGATTTTGAACCTTGGCTTGCCCCCCGTAGGGACGCCCCTGAAAACATTGTGTCAATTTGATTTAGATAGTGTAATTCCTCGTAATAAATATCTCTATATAAAATTTTATCAATTTATTTCGAAGAATTTTCGAGATATTATAATAAAATTGTGTCTTAATACCCCCTTTAAAGGGGCGTAGCGCCACAGGGGGGCGTTTTAGAACACATGTCGATATGAACTTTTTTGCTCAAAATTACTTTCTCTATCAGTGTTCGTTTGGCACATCGGAATGAAACACCCTGTATATTGTATCCTCATATATAAAAGTTAACAATAGTACTAAACAGTATAAAAAGGAACTAAAAAAAACGATCTTAGACATTAATAGAGATGCTTTACATAGTATTTAGAATATAGTTTTACATTTATGTCACTTGCCATGGTTGTTACAGATTGTGCGGAAATTTTTATCGTTCTCATTTTTGCCTAAATAAAAGGGTGAGCCTATTTTGATTAAATCTGAAATGTACAAAACTTATGTTCAAATTATTAGAAATATACAAATAGTTTTTTGAAAATGTATGTGAATTATAGGTATACAGGGTGTCCCAACACTTCAAAGTATAAAGTTGGCAGCATGTAGATGGGGTCAATGGAGTTAATAATTGACATAACTTTTCCTTACAGGCTTTCATTACTAAGATGGGCCTTTAAAGCTGAAAATTAAAAATTGTTTTTTATTTATGACCCTTGAACTATATTTTCAAATTCAATCTAATTTAGGTGGTATATACAGGATATACAGGATATACAATACATATGTCTTTTTGAGCCTGAAAATAAATCAACACAATTTCTAATTGTTGTTAATACAAATTTTTTACACATGAAAATAGGTAAAAAATTACGAAACCCATGTTTTTTCTTTTTTGACTTCGTATAATCCTAAGAACATTAAAATGTGTTTTGAAATTCAATTCTAACCCCGATTTTCAGAATGTTCTAGTCACTACTATTCGCAAATTAAAAATAACTCGGAACATTACCATTAGAAATTCCAGATATTAGTAACGCTTTCCTTGTTCTTCAGAATAGGCACCCAGGATAACCTTGAATAGGTCCAACTGAGCATGTAACATATGTACTTTAAAGGACGTTCTGGAGCCCATGATTTTAAAACTTTCAGACATAGTTTGAATCAATTCTTTATAATTTTCAGCTAGCTTGTTTCCGAGGAAACCATGAACTACTGCTTTAAGACTGTTCCAGGTTTGTTTTTTGTGAGTATTGAGTAACTGTGTGAATTCGTTACTGGCCATTATTTTCTTTATTTGCGATCCGACAAAAATACCCGCTTTAACTTTGGCTTCGTATAATTTCAGGAAAAAATTCTTCAAATATTGGAAAATTTCAGAATCTGGATTAAGAACCTTCACAAATTGTTTCATGACCTAATTTTGTATGCAACAGAGGCATCAATAAATCTTTAGGCTCTACGTTTGACATGTTTCCCTATCTGGAACTTGGTTCACTTGGACCATGTATGCTGTCAGTAATGTGCTGCGTTTGCTCTACTGTCCCGTAAGCAAAGGTAGCAAGGATATTTACTATCCCGCCTTGCATTTCCATCAGAAAACCAACCATATTAAATCCCCTCTTACTGTATTTACTACAGAATCGTAATTTTCTTTGTGCATCACAGAATGAGTCAAGGGAAGACTAGCAAATTTGTTTCTATTGTGAAGGACAGCTTTTAAGCTTTTTGAAGAACTGTCGATGATAAGCCGCCAGCCAGAAGGTGTGCATGTGATTCTTCGAACAAATCTTTTATATCATTACAATAACAATAATAAAGTCCGTCTTCTTTAGTGAAAAAGAATGAAAATTCTTTATGAAGGTTTCTCTGATCAGTTATTTTTACATCTTCAAGCAATTCTCACTAATTCATGAAAAAAAGGAATTTCATCTATTCTTATTTTATATTTAAGTTTGAACAATTGGTGTTGAAATAATATCTATCTCTGAATGTAAGCAAATGTAAAATTAAGTCGTACGCTCTATGCAAACCTATTCTAAATTTTGATTATATAAGTGATGAATAATTTTTTTAATATCCTTGGTGCTAAATAATCGTTTGATGAACATATTTGTTGAATAACTAAGGCTGCTATAAACTTATACTTTATTTTACATAATTCTAAAGACTTTCAGAACGTAAACACTCATGAAAAATTGCACCAATCGCAGCTGGTGAAACAGAATGTTGTGTTTTAAAGTAATCTTGATGTCATTGTTTTAATTTTTCTGAAATCCTGTAATTGGCACTTTTGTATTGCTAAATAGATAAATATATAAAGTGATGTCAAGGATATGGTGTATATATATTATATATCACACGGGGTAAACATTGGATTGGAAGATACAAGTCTTGTATTGTTTTCCATATGTAGATATGTATCTGTACATTGCTTACTATAGCATTTAATTATTACTATCATAACAAATTGTGCCCAGTGCATTTTTAAATGCAAGCCAATTTAGATATATGATTTTAAATGTTTACCAAATTTGTTGTGGCTAAAAGATAAGCCACTATGATCTAATTAAAAATATAACCTCATCTCTCAAGAATTTTTTTATAATTTTACATATGAAGATAAAGTCTTAGTCCATATGATAAAGTTAATATTCTTTTAATATTTTGGTTGTGTTTATTCTTAGGTTTTACTTATTTCGTTATTTTTATGGAAAGGTCAACAAATGTTGAAATATATCAGTCGGTGATAAATTTTTTTAACTAAATAATTATGTAGATACATGCTGAATTAAATTCTTTTTTGTTTTAACTCTATTAAAACGAATGTTCGTTACATAAAATATTAAACACAGTTATTTTGAATTTTATTCTATATCTAATTGGTATTAAGTTTTTTGGCCAATCAATTTCTTATTTAATTAATTTTATAGCATTCTATCTAAGATTTTTACTAATATTTCTATTTTAGTTTCTTAGGCACGCGTTTTAGGGCTTTATTGCTATTTTAAAGATTAATAAAAACTAGTGAAAAAAATTTACTGGGTTAAATTGGATCAATAGTTGTGTGCAATGAATTTAACAACTAAATTTAATAGCAATAAAATGATTGACCTTTAGTCAATTTAAATGTAATCATACTTTGTAGTAGAAAAAACTTGGCTTGAGTACAGTTTTATAATAAGACCGTCCAGAAAATGAATCGATATAATTAGTCTTAAGAAAGCCCCAGTACCATTAATTCAACATTGAACTTAAAAGTTACAATGTGTTTTAATGGCCATCTCACTCATTGCAATCCTGAAAAAAAAATCAGTATAAATATAATGTAACTTTGAATGTGAGTCATATTTATATGGAGGATAACTTTGTCTTTTAGAAATCCAGATCATAAGTTTATCTTCTCAATTTCTGTTAGGAAAACTGATTTTTTTTTAACTCTTTTTTCATAATCTTCATAGTTCGCCACTGGACAGATTAGTGTAACCTTGAATAACCGCGAATTGCGAACTACGGCATACATTTTTGTCAAATCTCATATTTATACATGCTTTTTTATATCACTCAGTTTAGCGACATGAAAAAAGTACCTAATACATCTATAAGTAAAGTGGTATGTCAAAATACATCTGCTTTTTCTCAAAATAAAACACCAATAAAAAAATATGGCAAAGAAAAGCAAAAGACAAATTTTATTAAAATATATTTTAAAGTGACACAGTTATCTTAAATAAAATGGAAGAAATTTCTTTTTTTTTTGGAGGTTTTTAAGGAGGCAAAATTGTGTTAAGGTAACTATATCTTTATCACACCCAGTATATGAAAAAAAAATAAATTCTTGAACACAGAATTTCGGTTATTGAAGATTTGATATGATATTTGATATCATGTTGGTAATGTTTTTTGATAAGGAATTGCTTCTTATACGAGTTTTTTACACACAACATAACTCTTCAACCATCTGACTTCTGTTTTGTTAACCAAAGACTTCATATGTCCCCACAGGTAAAAATCGGGTTGATTTAGGTCGTGCAATCGGGCGCACCATAAACCAGGTCCATTGCACTCAATCCATCTACTAAGTAATGTGTAACGTCAGAAGTGTGGTGAAGCACCATCTTGCAAAAACTACATTGTCGAACATTAAGTGGTATATTCTTCAAAAGAACAGATAAATCTTTTGTAAAAAACATGGGGACCAATTAATAATCTTCATGGGAGAAGGATAGGTCCAATTAGGACATCAATGTCCGCCCATAAGTTAATTGAAGATCTATGTTAGAAATTTGTTTTTATGGGGATTTTCCATGATCATTGCCTTATTGGTTACGAACACATTTTGTGGAATTTTCATTTTCAATATTGTGCTAATATGCACTTCCACACGAAAACGAATCCTAGCACCTGCGTGAAAAAAATAATAATTTCTTTAATGCCACAAATTCATTAAATAGATTTCAAATCATGTAAAAATTAAAATTTTGTCACGTGGTCAACGACGTATTGTGACGTCATTTAGTGCGACCGAAAAATGTATGTTTTATAATAAAAATTTTCTAAGAATAATTTTTTGTAAAATGCACTATTTTACTATCAGCTATAATATAAATTAAAACCCCACTTTCGAAAACATCCTGTGATGGAAATCTTTAAACGTGAAAAGTATATAATAATAACTTGCCCTTGGAAATAAAAATGATTGAGAATCTCGGTGGGTTTAAATTCAACTTAAAATATTATTTAATTGACAAATGTATATCATTACTGAATTCTTTTAGTAGTTATAAGAATTTATGGCTTTTATCTTCCCTTTTTTGTATTATTGACTATTCCCATACTTTACTGTAAAGTCTTTAAGGAAAATAAAGGTTATTTATTTATTTATTTATATCAAATCACCCGTTTTTGTTATATGGAATTTTAGCGTATTTTGACTATTGTTTAGACAATTTTAATCATTTCCGGATGAATTTGTGATATCTTCAAGCCATTCAATACAACAAACCTAGCGCATATACAAGTAAAGGTTGAATATTTATAAAACTGTTGCATCAGACAAAACCATAGGAAATGTATTTAATGTTATTAGGTTGGTTAAACTTAATAATCATAAACGTATTTATCTGAGGTGGCATCAAATTTAGCTTACCTTACTTTACGATAAGTGCCATGTTAGGAAATTTTAAAATGGTACTATGCGATTTTTATATAACAGTATCTATTTGAAATTTTTAATATAAACGTGGAGTTATGACATTGTTCTCATAGTAGAATATTCTATAGTTAAAAAATGTAAAATATCACTCGGAACGTTAATTTCAAAACGTTTGGTCAAAACAGGGAATGTAAGAACATATAACTAATAAAAAATCTCGCCCTGATCATTAAAAATGTCTACTCCCCTTTACATATTATTAAAAAATTATTAAATACTGCCCTGGAAATTAGACAAAATTACAGCGTTTCCGTTTAATACTTTAACATTATTTTATGCTGAATTTTCAGTTTTAGTCAAAATAGGTTATTTATCAAAAATTCAGCAAAAGTGTGACAAAAAGTCCAGCACGAGGATTTCATTGTCTTTTTGTCCATTTTTAAAGTTACATAAAAAACCTTGAACAGTGTGCCAAAATTTTAGAGAATTTAAACGGTACAAATCGAGAAGAATTTTCGGCCTAACTCCATAAATATTAATAAATTAACTCCTTAATTAACTCTGTATAAAATTACGTTTTGTTTTTGTCGTTTTGTATTACTTTTTAAACAAACGGTGAGCAAGGCCAAATTTTAAAACGTCCAAAAAAAAAATGATACGGATTGTACAATAATAGATCCATATAAATGTCATAGTGTAATTTAGCGAATTTAGTTATTGCATTTATTATTATTATTAATTCCTGTTATTGTTATATGTAATCGGTAAATGTTAATTGGCATTTTAATTAAGAAAAAATTAGTACTTACGTGATGTTAACAAAAACTGTTCAACATGATTCTATTTTTAATATATCGTGTTGCTGATTCTTTTTTAAAAGTAACTTTAAGGGTAGAAAGTCTGATATCTCCATATTTAACACCAAATTACAGATCTGATCCGTGACTAATACGTATATTTAATAAAATGTTGAATCGACGTTTATATTCTGATATTAATCCACTCAGTTTATATCTTTCTATTAATATGGATTTATGAATAATAAAAGCACGGTTAAAATCCTATGTTTTATTGAGACGTTGAACATTATTATTAGTCATGGTACTACTAAAAAAAGATGTGTTTAAATTAACATGCATTAAAAAAAATAAAATAGCAGGAACACGGTTTACGGACTATTTGAGGGTACACGTTTTTGTTATATTTTGTTTCTGTCCACACAAAATTTGAAGATCTGGAGAAGAAAATCAGGCTTTTTTCGAAAAACATAAGAGAGTAGTAATTTATAGAAAATTGAAAGACGAATCCGAAAATATCATGGTTGTTACCGTAAAGCAGTGGCGTACTATTTTATTTAGAAAAATATGTCCTCAGATTTTGGACAATGTTTATATAAATTCATGTGCCCAATTTAAAATTATTTCACTTACTAGTTTTTAAATTATTTAAAAAAATTAAAAAAATTTTTTGAAGTTTAACACCCCACCCCATCTTTTTACGAGGTTCATTTTTGGTCACCATTTATGAATCACCTTGTATATTCTATTATTAGCTCTCTTATTTCTACTTTATCATAAAGGTATTATATTAAATTAAGGTCTTATTACATTAAAGGTATTATTAGGTATTAAGCTAATTCAGATAAGTTCAAAATTTTTTTCTATTTATCTCTAAAGTACCTTATCAAATGAAGTGAAACAATGTTCTTCGATACCAGAAATCAAGGTATGCGACAAATATTTAACCCCGCAGACCAGATTCCCCAATATCAACAGTTGTGGGATTAGATATCATTTGCATACCTTGATTTCCGGTATCGAAGAACATTGCTTGAATTTCTGTGATAAGTTTTTTTCGGAAAAAATTTTTGAATATTTTTGAAGTAGCTTTAATATCCCTATAATAAAGGGAACATATGAGATAATAGACGATATGTTGTTTTTTATAGATTTATGGATTTAATATTTCTGTGAGATACATTTGCGCAATTTATAAGTTTTGTTATTTTTTATATAAATATGCTCTTTGATTTCCTCATTTTCGTATCAAGTCAAATTTCTCCCACCAATAGTGAAAAATATCAAGTCTGGAAGTCCTCTTTACCTTATTTTTGTTTTTATTTAAAAATATTTGAAATTTTGTTTTATATTTTTATAATATAAATTTACTTGCCAGTCAGCCTTTATTAAAAATGAATATATTTCGTATCATTTTGCACAAAATAGTCTTGTAAAAAATCTGTGATGAAGTTCCATGAAAATATCCTGCATTGGAAAATGCCTACAGCACTTCTTTCTTATTTTGAAAAGTTTATTTCTGTTACACTCTGTATACTGATTCATCAATGAATCAATATTATGATTAAATTATGTAAAACTTGAAGCATTGTTCCACTCACAACAGAATTTTTTATGCTTGTATGAATGACAGGACTGTTTTAACCGTTATGGCAAATTCATTCAAAAATATACCAAATATATTTGGTTATTTGTATTTCGAACAAAAATATTTGCTACTTTGGTATTTCATGAAATTTTTTAAAATTATTTTTTCCCTGGGAATTTTGTTAATTGTGAAAAAGTTAATGGATTTTTGTTTATCCGAAAATTAATCTATATAACCATTTCTGCGTCATCGGGGTGTAAACGTGTCGTTGTTAATGTTTGTGTGGCGATTTTGATCGTAACCTTATTCAGTTTTGATCCAGCGGACCAAAAAAGTTCAGGTTGGAGCAGAATGGAAGAGAATATATTGCGAAAAGGTTTCTCTCAATTCCACGATTCCACGTTCCTATGTTTCTAACACAACAACGTGTAATTCCAGCGATTTACATACGAATTTTTGAGGTTAGGAATCAGCCGCGACATAATAAACATGAGTCATGATAACAGTAAATCGTAGACATGTAACTTTGCCAAGCTAACGCAGCTGCAATAACAAAGATATGTATTTAAATATTTAAAAAAATTGCTAAATGTAAAACTGGTTTATAATTTTAAATTCGAAGCAGTGAAAAACGGAATTAATGGTATCCTTATTTATTTACTTATGAAATATTAAGTGTCAAATTACTTGCACAACATTTATGACTTGAATATAAATTAGAATAATTTGCACAAAATTACACATAACAAATCGGCATGTCAATTATTCTATTATATCCGTGTATTATAAGTTCCAGTGTAGCTAAAATATCTTAGAAAACTACAGTTATTGTTTACCGTGATAATTTATGTTGTTTGTAATTAAATATTACAAAAAATCCGAAAGTACAGTATAATATATTGAAAGTGGGGATTTCTTTTTAGTTAACTGGCCTCGTTGGTGGGGATTTAAATAAATAATTTTTGAAAAAAGCTTTATCAGAACTCTGCGTGTTAACGAACTGTATCAATGTTTAAGTTTGTGATATTTACAAATAGCTATCTATAGCATGGCTATAATGAATAGTTCGATATCTGGTTAATCTACGGTGAATGTCAACAAAATGCTGTACGGGCATCACTCCACTCTTTATGACACCCTGTATAGTTGTACCGGAAAATTGGCAAGTAGAATTGAAGAATTACTCTTGGTTTTTGTTGGGAAATAATTTGTATTTATGGAAAATCGGTGACAAATAATGAATTCTATCTGAGAAACATATTAGTGTATATATTTATTATTATATCTTCATGAAGACCAATGCAATTGAATATTTTTTAAATTAATATATTTTTTGTTCCAGAAGGAGAAACGAAGACACCTGAGCATAAGTTAGAAGACGAATACTTCTTAACTCCGATTTTATGTAAACATTGTAAGTAAAATTTTTAAACAATAAGCCTTATTCGCCTTGATATCTGCTTTTTGATAATTAATTTTATCTATCTCTGGTAGCTGGTGTAGCTGTCAGCAAGTTAAGATAATTATAAAAGTTCTGTTTATTGCTT
The DNA here is from genome assembly GCF_000390285.2 of Anoplophora glabripennis. Classification (NCBI taxonomy): domain Eukaryota; kingdom Metazoa; phylum Arthropoda; class Insecta; order Coleoptera; family Cerambycidae; genus Anoplophora; species Anoplophora glabripennis. Next base: position 3,942,343 of record NW_019416325.1, on the reverse strand, counting down.
AAAGGTTAGTAACCTTTGTTGATATTAATTATCAAATAACCAAAAAAAAAATGGTGTCAAGTCTTCCATATGCAAGATTTTGATAGGAGCAAGGAAATTATAATTTTGTGACAGACATTTTGCTTTTATCCGTTTTTTTTTTCGATGTTAATTATATTATTAATTATATCATATATAACCATATAAAATGAATTCTAATTATTCTCAGAATCCAAATAATCAATTCCAGTCATGAAATGGCTGAAGAACCAATAATAATGGCAGTGAAACATTCAGTTTTGCAATTTTTATAATGAAAACTGATTTAATACCGATACCGGGAGAAAAATTACCACTGAAAATTTTTTTCTGCGTTGAGTGTACAAGGATTGAAATTTTTTTATTGATTCGTAATCAACGATCTGAAAAAACGTACCGCTGGTAGGGTTAACATTTTGGATGATTATAAATGTTTATATCATATTTACTCATAACATAAGTACCTGCTCCAATATAAACAAATATATACTACATTCTTGGTTTTATATACAGGGTGTTAAATATTTTGAAAAATTTAATCGCGATCACAGGCAAAGTACTCAAATGTTTTGAAATATCGGAAAGTGTCACTAAGAGATATATTGTTAAGAAATCTAAGTAGGTCGTAAATGTAACGTTTCAATTGTTTCGTCAAAAAAATAATAATTACCTCATGTTATATTAGTAACACATTTATGATTCCCGTAATTGAGCCAGAAACAAATGGTAATTAAAATCCAATGAATTCAGATCAGGGCTGCTGATAAAATTTTACTGCATTTTTGTATTGCTTTATTAATACATATATGTATATCGTTTACTTATTCTGAATTTTGAAATCTTACTTGATATTGTAATCTCAGAATTCTGGGTGTTTTCCAAAATCCCAACATCCTGCAAGGAACATTAAGAAGACAATATTTTTTGCAGTGTTATAATAACAAAGCAGGATTTCATAATTAAGATAACTCAAAATACAATACATAAAATCTAACAATGGAACAGAAAAATTCGGTAAAGTTTTACGATTTCCTAGAAATATATCTGAATTCAATGGATTTTTATTAATTATTATCATTCGTTAAGCAGTTTCTGATGTAATTACTAGAATCATAAGTGGGTTTAAGCTAGCTAAGTGATATGAAATAAGGTAACGATTTTATTTATAAAACAATTGAAACTTCATATTTACAACCTTCCTGCAATTAGTAACAATATCTCTTATTGACATATTTAAAAAAAAATGGGTATTTTGCCAGTGATCACTTCTTAAAAGACTCTTTTATTGTGATGTCACATATTTAGGCAACTCGTAACAAATTGTCATAGTTGAAATTGTACAGACCGAATCTGACCCTTGTGTACTATTTACATAGATACTACACTAATGCAAACAATTAAAGGGTCAAAAAAATTTTTTTTTAAAAACGAATTTTAGAGCTTCAAAATGCTTTTTTTAAATTCCCGATACGACCATTTTTCACCTAACTACAGTCTGTCAAAAATCACGGAAAAATTTCGGAAATTCTTTTGGCCCTTTAATTGTTTGCATTAGGGTATAAAAATGAACAACTTCAAATTTACGAGGATCTAGAATTCTATATTTAAATAAAGTAAAAATTTAACATTAGCCCTAATGCGCATGATCGGAAAGAATAGCCTCATACGCAGGTGAGATCTTGTCATCGCTGTCATCATTAGCGTATTTTCTGTTTTTTTGTTGAATCTTGACATTTTCTAACTCTACTAAGTAGTGTTTTTACTGTTTTTCTTGGTGTTGTGCTGGGTCAGTGTGTTTCTCGAGTGTTTTTTCTTCAAGTGGTTTATTATAGACGTATTCTTAACCATAACCAAACATTTCGTGAATGAAATCCTGTTGCGAGGCTACTTCGCTTACAAGAAATTATCTTTAATGCGCATGCGCAGTAACATCGATATAATTTTAATTTATTAATTACTGTAAAAGTCAATATTGTTCTATTTTAAATACATAAATTATATAATTCTTTTAGTTCGTCACTTGTGGTTTGAAGCTTCTTAAATATTTCTAATATTGCCAGAATATTAAGGTCCTGACAAAGAAAACATTTTTTTGGCATTTATGTCCAAGTACATAAGGTCGAAAATCGATCTAGTAAAAATATTAAGAACATCTTCATGACAATATGCACTATGGGGTTGCCTATTATTTGCCGTATGTGACGTCACTACTAAAAAGGTAAATTTTTTAAAAAATTTAACAGCCTTCATATGAAATCAAAAAACATTTATGAGAGTTTGGGGACAAGCAGGAATTTTTATAAAGAATGACATTTTCTCACATACCTGTTTACAAATTATGTAGTTGCAATTAATATTCGCAAATTGTTAAATTTGCCTTTAATGGCTGTTTTATTTATATTACATGGAACGTATTTGAAACACTGACATTAATTCAATTGTCTGAAGCTTTATTTAGATTCGTGATTTTCACCGAGATAATTAAAATACTGTAAACAAATATTTGCCCGAGTACCGACTCTTCCAGTTCTGGAGACAATAAAAATAAAACAAGAAAGCTTTTACCAAAAGGCCAAAGGGAGCAATTAGTGTTGTTATTTTATAGTCAAGGATAAAAGGTGGTAACTTCCAATAAAGTAAAAACATCTCTGCTTCCGTTGTCAAAATACCTGCTTTTTTAGAGGTAAGGTTGTCATTTCCAAAGAGTTTTATTTTAATAAAGGATAAAGTAATTTAATCAGATGTAAGCTAATATTTTGAAGCGAGACTGGAAATAACAAGCGATAACACTAACAAATAAATGCGCGCTAATTTATTTTGAAGTCTCGTAGCCATTATAGAGGGTCCGCCACTCAAAACTCGCCAAGCCTGTATATCCTATAATTTTTCAGATATCGTATCAACGTGTTGTGTTTTCAAGGCCTTCTGAGCCAATTGCTTACTTAAATTAAAAAATCAGGCGGCTGTTGAAAACTTATATCTCGGGCGGATTTTTCCCTTGACAACCTGTATTATGGCATCGAATAGGTCACAGAAAGAGCTTTAATTTCATATATAGGTCGATAACATTTGTTGCTATACAGGTTGCTTAAAATTGGATAAGAATGATGTGACAACATTGCTACTTCTTAAAGTGCCTAGTATAGAAGAGATCGTTAAATTAGAATTGACTGGTGTATATTAATTTATGGATGAGATATCGAAAATGTCTTTGTTAGCTTTTATGATTTTTTAAAAATGCCGACTTTCAGATTTCTGTTTTATCATTTTTTAGATTTATTTGGAAGCCTATGCGAATTACTATAGAAATGCCATTTTCGCCCTATGTGCGAATATGACATAAGATTTTTATTGCGACGTTTTGTCTTTCAGCATCATGATCAGTTGCATTAATATTTTCACATTATATTCCTTTTTTTTTTAGTGTTATTAGAGATATTTCATCAATTTGTAAAATATGAACAAATAACATCTTAACGAGAATATTTAGGGGTATTGGAACTACTTGGTATATTTTCCTCAATTTTTGTAGCTTTTATTCTACTCGTATTATCAATTTTAGTTTCGTTAAGTTTTGTTATTTGGTATTTTGGTTAATTTAGGAAGGTTTCTGAAAAACAACTACAAAAAAAATATATAACAGCATCCAAAAAATTTTATTTGAGATATTGATATTTAATTTTTAGCAAATTTATGAAAGTTTTTAAAAATGTATATAGGGTGTCCCAGTACTTGATACAAAAAAGTCGAGCATAAATAGATGAGCTCAAAATAATATCAGTTCTTCATATAAATTTTTTTATACGGGCCTTCGTTAACAAGTTACGGGCCGTCAAAGGTAAGCATCACGGACGCAGACTGGAATTTGGATGGGTGACCTAAGGCAGGCTCGGGGACGTGGCTGTGGCAGCCTACCAGAGACCTGGGTCGCTCAACATTTTCCGCATTCGTGTGGTCCCCGATAAATGGTAATGAGAACAGAGCAAATAAAATCTCTGTAACTCAAGACCATGCTATCATACATGAACTGTAAGAGACTTTGCCACCAAGCCACCCGTGTAGTAAATAGGATGGTTTGAAGAAAAGTAGTCGAGTAATGAAGGAGGGTGTACAAGGGGCCTAATAAGGCTTAAGTGCCGCGATGGAAAAACAATTCCACCACCCTCCGACATACATACATCCATACCCTCTTGGTTCAACTCGGTAAAATTAACAGTTTAGGAAATATTTGTGATTTTATGTCCAAAGCGGCGCCTCCACCATTTTTAATTTTTAATTTTTCACTCGACTTTTTTGTATCAAGGCCCGAGACACCCTGTATATTGTAAGTTAAAAAAAATGAAAAACTGACATCAACGATAAAAGTAACAATGACGATGAGCTTTCCAGTCCGAAACGTCAGTGAACAGTAACATATTATATATACATCATTGGACTCGGAAAAAAATAAGTATTACATAGAAATATCGACAGCCTTGTGTCTAAAATAAATTAAACGGGTTATCGCTGCTGAAAGTCAAAACGTTGCAATAAAAGTCCTTTTTCAAGGGGAGCAAAACAAAAGTGGCCTTTGAGGGTACTTTTCTAGTTTCGACAGCTTTTCACATAAACCCATAAAATGATAAAATTGGTATCGTAGGTTTACGCATTTTTAAAAAATCGTCAAAAATTAAAAAAAGGTTTTTCGTCCCTAGAAATTTTGTAATACGTAGGTACTAAATTAGAAAACGTTGTTCCAATTTAACTTTCCCTTCTATCTCTGTCAGAGATAGGTCAGAGTTAGAAAATAAAATCGGAAATAAATTAAATCGCACAAATGGTTCATAATACGTTTTTTACTGGGCTGTGAATAGTATATTAAAAAAATAAAGAGAAAAAATTAAATCCAGCACATAATATTTTTTTATCAGTTTTTCGTGAAATTTCGTTAACACATTTTTTTTCTCATATGCAAACTACTTCTTGTGGAATGCTGTATATTTTCCTATAAATTAATTTACTTGTACAATAACAAATGGACCAGTTCGAGGATAACAAAACAGGCCATAAAAAAATTCTATAACAATTTTCTTTGCTTTCAGCGATTTTTTTTATTATGTACACGATTGTATTCTGTTATTTAATTTTTGTAGTGTTCTTCACTTTTTCATTGTATAGGTAATTGGTATCTGTATTTTTTCGATAAGAGAATTAAAATTAGTTATAAATTTCTCGGAAAATCATCCGAATTGGGAGACCTGAGGCCACTGCTCTCACATTAGAATGCAAGATTAGATTAGATTAGATTAAATAAAAATGAAATGTCGAGTGGTTTATCTAGACTTTTCGAGGCCTATTGTAATCGTCCGTATGTATAAAATTCATTACCAATTTCATTAAATTCGCTAGTTTTAAAGTTCAAACTCTTTACATAATTTATATTTTTGAGCACTTACTTTGGTTCACTCAAGGGACAAAATTCCCACTTGTAAAAAAATGTTACTTTATGCACTTCCCACCTAAGCAACTGTTTCACTGTCTCCCATCCTTCTTAACTTTGCTTATTTGAAGAGACATTTATTAGATTCAGGGCATTACAGTACCACTTAAAGAAGCGGTATTAGCAGTTTGAGGAACATTGCATTCTATTTCGTATACCAACCCTGTATAAATGGAATCAGAAGGCTTCTTTTTTTGATCTCTCAGATATTTTTTGATGTTGTTGTAGGTTTGTAATATTGTATTTATTGAGTAAAAAATGCTACGCCACTGATTTTTTTTTATATATAATTTTGACTTTTTTAAAATTTTACTGTGAACAGTAATATTCGTACAAATTGCGAAAGAATTGACAGCTACAAATAATTCGTGAATTTAAAATTCACGGCAGAGGAAGGCTATGAAAGTTAAGAATAATATATATTTTGACATTTTAAGTCTACACTGATGTTTTCACTTTCCGCTGTCTTGTCATTTACTTTTTTCATAATCGTTAATTTCATTATAATGCCTTGTTTATGGCCTTGCTAACGGTAATGCAGCATAATCACATCGAATTTATCAGTATAGATATCCTCAACGAGTTTTACTTTATGCAAAAAGTCTCAATCATTCATTTACTTGATAAGAGATTGGAACTTATGGAAATGTACTGATGAATGATGATATTGGACGACTTAAAACAATTATAACACCTAATTATCAATATTTATTTATTTGTAGCTTAATTCTTTTGTAATTTGTTGAAAATCGCTGTTCATAGTAATATTCTAAAAGGTCAACGTGTTTTTAGTGAAGTTTCAAGGGTTTGCCTTCAAAATTTGAAAAATCAGCGTCGACCATTTTTTTCGCAATAAATACACTGTTACATACGTCTATTCACGCCGATTTCGATATAAAATATTGTTTCATGTGTCTAAAATGTAGTTCTCCAATAACTATTACAGTGTATTAAATTTCAATACATTATTTATTTAGGCAAAAATTTATTTTTGTTTTTTTTCTTCCAAAATTTGACCCCTGTACTCGGAAACCAGGCCTTTTAAGATATATGTTTTTAGAAACCTTTTTCTTAGAATGAAGTGAGGAATCACCTCCTTTATTAACAAAATGTAGGGAAGTTAAGCACAACCCTGTATAAGGGTGTCGTTCTAGGAAAAATACAGTACATTTTTTTACGGATTTGACACAAAAAATAAATTTTTCAATAAGATTGAAAGCTAAACTAAAACAATTTTGCATCTTCCTCCAAATAGAAATTGAAGTGAAAATGCACTTGCAGTTTAGCAGTAACTGTAATTTCATTTAGAAAATCTCTCATAGTTTCATACAGTTGTGAAAATCTTTATTTATTATTAACAAATAAAACTTTTGAAATAATTTTTTATTAAGTAAAGAACCTATTTATTGTAAAAATAATAAGAATTATAATCATTATGTTAAAAACGACGAAAATCTAAAAAATATTTAAGTTTGACGGATTATAACAGTCAATATTAGTCCAAAAACTTTTGAAAACGCATCATTTTGAAGGTCTCATCTAGTTTTTTTATACAACACTTTTCCTTGCCTACTTCTACTAAAAAAAATTAAAAGAGTCAAAAAAGTAAAAAAAATCGTAAAATCTTATTTTTTTCTTTTTTAAAATTGTTTATTAACGATTTTTTGCATAAAATTTTTCTTTTAAATTTTTTAAATAAGCCATTTCGATGAGAAATTCAATTCTCTACAAAATTTTTCCTATGAATTATACCGAAATTTTACTTCGATTTCGCGCTATGTTTAAAAAACGGCAAACGTGCATTTTCACCCCTATATTCAATTTCAACCCTCTAATTTAATAGCACCCCGCAGTTTTCTCATTTTTAATGACACTTCAAGCAAGTCACGTGATGAAAATCCATGAACGTTGTATTTCTTTCCTTTTTTGCAAAAAAATGAGAATTAAAAACGTATAAGGGTAAACGCGACGAAAATCGAAAAATTGGTTAATTGTAAGTTCGAGTGGACATATATCAGTCAATTTTCATACAAAAATACTCTAAATAATTTTTCCTATGAACTATAGCGAAATTTTGTTTCGTTTTCGAGCTACAATTAAAGAACTGAAAGGGGTGCATTTTTACCCCTATCTTCAATTTATACCCTCTAATTTAATAGCACTCCGCGGTTTTTTCATCTAGAATGACCCTTTGAACGATTCATGCAATAAAATTGCTTGAACGTCATAGTTCCTTTTAACCTTGTTTTTTTGGATATAATCAATAAATAGCCTAAATAGTAAAATGTTAAAGATGAACAGTATGGTGCTCCATAATTTTACACGAAGATCTATTCTTTCTCATTCCCAAACTATTTTACTTTGTTTTAAAAAATTACCTAGTCACAATGCCTGATGAATAAAACATCACCTTAAGTCCGTACAACACTACGAAAACTAGAATAACAATTATATTTTTTTTACTTTTTAATGAATTATACATTGTATGAGTAACTTCTATTGGCCTTTTATAAGCCCCCTCTACTTAAAGTTGTATGTAGACTGTCAACATCATCTTGGTTCATCGTAAGTTTGCTCGGGCATACTTGAGATACCGATAGATCAAAGATTTTTATTCAAACAATTTTCCACTTAAAGCTGTTTTGAAATTTTAATAGGCCTAATTCATAGGCACCCCTTTTTCTGAAACGAAATACGGAAACCTAACACGCAATAAACGCTTGCATTCTTTTGCTGGATCCATCCATTAAAATTTCGCATGAACAAAAATAGAATTATAAAAAACATAGATTGTCCAAAATATCTCTGAAGGTGCTTGATGAAGAGTATTGGAACTTGCCATCTAATTAAAAACAGGGTTTTCGAAAGTGGGACTTGAATCAATAATTAATTTTGTTATAAGTTTTGGTTTGAGTCTTTTTTGGATTGGTGTTAATTTAGGTGTTAGCTTGTTGTGGACATTATTATTAGTGTTTTAACAAACCTACGTTTTGGCTTTAGTCAAAATGTCACGCAGATTCAATAACAACAATACGTGGACGTTATTGTAATTACGTAGAATGTATTCAAAATTCTGCAGAAACATTTCGGCTCTATGCGAAACGCTAAAGCATCCCACAGTGAAATTCTACATGGAAACCTGCTATATGAAGTACAATCACTGCAATCAGAACACCTTCCTGTCGGAACTTGTTTTGTGAACAAAATAATGAAAACTTTATTAAATGGGTACTGACGAGGATTATTAAAAACACGGTATGAAGTAAACAACTCTCATAATAGCCACATATGAAAATCCCCATGACAACCTTTCATTGTGTCGCTGAAATTAACTGGTGTCAATTATTTGCCAATTTTACAAAATAATTTACTGTTCTTTTAGAGAATATTTAAAATTCGAAAGCTCCACAACACCTCCAATGCTAGATACGCAATTTTTTAAACGAAACATTTCCCGGTGGGTATATCATACGCATGAACCTGTTTTAAGGTTAATCAATACGGTTTCTACCTGTCTAGATGGTTGAAGAGTTACGTGAAAAAATTGAGCTCTCATCAGAAACAATTCGTCAGCAAGGAGCATAACATCCTGTACCGAATCTTGGATACGCCGAGCACAATTCTATGTTCAAGAAAACGGGCTTGTCCAACTAGCTGCGGATCTCTATTAATTCCTTGGATTTGCCTATCTTATCATCTTTCGACAGATTATAGCTAGCTTCAGGATAATAGTCCACGCTCTAATTTGGGTCTAAAGACGTACTTGGGAACTTCATTTGTTCAAAGAGTTGGATGCGGAGAGTCTCAATTGACTCTAGACTGTTTTGCACTTGGGCTTAACGATTACTTCAGTTTACAATCGTTATTTGAAACCTCCGTAGAGCGCCTGTAAGTTTTAGGAGCTTTTTTGCACTGCACCTCCTCGGATGGCCTGTATGTGTCAACTTTAGGGCTGTTTCGCTTTTAAGGGTTTTTGCAGTTCCCGTGGGGCATCGTTCTCGATGCCTCCGTTGATGACAACGGCCTCTGGCGGTGTCGACTGCTGTGGATGGAGTGGTTGGGGCTGCTTGGAGTGGTTTGGACTGCTAGGAGTGTTTTTCGGAGCGACGACGGAAACTGGAAAGTGAGGTGAAACTTTGCAATTCCCGTGGGGCGTCGTTCTCGATGGCTTCGTTGATAACATCAACCTCTGGCGGTGTCGACTGCTGTGGATGGAGTAGTTGGGGCTGCTTGGAGTGTTTTTCGGAGCGACGGCGACGACGGAAACATTGGAAAGTGAGGTAAAACTTTGCAATTCCCATGGCGCGTCATCCTAGACGTCTCCCTTGACAGCATCGGCCTCTGGCGGTGTCAACTACTGTGCTTGGAACGGTTTTTGATTGCTCGAAGCAATTTTGGGCGCGACTACGGAAACTTTAGAAAGTGAGGTAAAACTTTGCAGTTCCCGTGGGGCGTCCTCGATGCCTCCGTTGATGACATCGGACTCTGGCGGGATCGACTGCTGTGGATGGAGTGGTTGGGGCTGCTTGGAATGGTTGGGACTGCTTGGAACGTTTTTCGGAGCGACGACGGAAACTTTGGAAAGTGAGGTAAAACTTTGCAGTTCTCGTGGGGCGTCGTTCTCGATGCCTCCGTTGATGACATCGGCCTCTGGCGGTGTCGACTGCTGTGGATGGAGTGGTTGGGGCTGCTTGGAGTGTTTTTCGGAATGACGACGGAAACATTGGAAAGTGAGGTGAAACTTTGCAATTCCAGTGACGCGTCGTCCTCGATGTCTCCGTTGACAACATTGGCCTCTGCTGGGCTTGCACTGGTTTGGGGGCTGCTTGGAATGGTTTTCGGCGCAACAACGAAATTTTAGAAAACATGGTGAGAATTTCAATTTCCGCGCCACTCTCTCTGCATCGCTACTCTGGGACTCTAGGTTCTTCGGGACACCGTCCCTCGATTCTAGCTGCGATCGGCTCTGCATTGAGCTGCTTTTTATGGCTTCGCGGTCCCGATTCGAAAGGTGAGTGAATTATTCACATGGAATACGACAGAACATTTATTGTATTTTTGGAATTCATTTTTTCATTCAACACAGAATTTGAAATTATTAGGTATTATAAATTAAAAATGTATCTTTATTATTAACGTTTGGAGTCTTAAGCGATGTAAAATAATAATTTTAATACACCAACAAAGGCCAGTGCATTTGCAGGATTACGCACCTAAAATATTATTATTAATTATGGATTTACCTTTAAATAATGTATTAGTTATGTAGTAGTCTTTATTTTAAAGGCTTTTGATAGCATATACAAATATTTTTATTCTAACATCCTTTTTTGTTTAAATAACAAATGATATTATTGGTCGTAAGTCGGCAAGACAATTTAGTAAATTTGATCTTTTATAGGAACGTATTTTATTATAGACGAAAATTTATTAAAATATTTTGGTAGTTCTACGGTGTTAGATATTAAATAAAGTTTATTGCCTTTACAACGTAAAAATTTTTCCTAACAGCAATACAGGCAGCTTTGGTTTTTTATTTCAGCTATGCGTTATTATAACTAGAGATGGCGCATTTGTTCGCGTATCAAAGGCGTAGGTACGGTAACATAAGTTAAAGTAATAATTATAAGATTTATGTCATTGTGAAACATGTAAGTTGTTATACGCATCGTTATCATTATTCGCAGCGATGGAAAAATGTTTTTATGTGAAGACAACTACCGTTCGACGTTTACTGATGTAATATTTGCATAATTAAAATAATCTGTTCGTAATCTGGTTCGACTTGGTAATTTCCACTCGGGATTGTATTTATTCCAAAAAGAACGGAATGTTCATTGTCTAATACGTGAAATTGTAGGTTACGTGCAATCAGCATGGAAATTAAATCAAACATAAATTGGGTCTTCTGCTTTCCGCCAGTTTTTTTTAAACGTATTTTTTGTTTATTAATTTATTTTAAACGAGATTCTCATACTCCAGGCGAATTAAAGTTTGAATGTGAAAAATTGTTGTTATTTAACCTGCCCGAGGACCACCTACACTGGAATACGTGTTGAGTGCCGTTTTGTTGGACAAATTTACTAGTGCATTTGATAAAAAAAATCCAAAACATATCTTTAAAAGAGGGGAGAGCTAAAATAGGTATCTTTATCTTTACAACTCACTATTTTCCCGTCGTTTTGTAAAATTATTTTCTATTAAAAAAAATCTATCTGAACAAATTTTTTATTTGTTAATATAATTATAACTACTTAACGTTAAATTTGTTATATTTTATCCCAGTATAGTATCAATTTGTTTATTGTTTTTCACTATTACGTGCGTTTGACATAATTATGCACTTTGGTGCATAATTATGCATACACAACTATGCACCAAAGGACATCGCTAAACTAAAATCGTAAAAGAAATGAATAATCGTGCAATTGCAGGCAACTCTGCGACTGAACCGACAATTAATAGGCGGCCATAATGAATCACCGCAAATATTGTTTAGCCGTTTTATTCCTAAATTTTCCTTGTAGCTGCATTAAATCGCTCCTTCTTTTAAATTATTTCGTAGGGGGTTACATACATAGGTATCGAAGGTTAAAAAAAGCATATTTTCTCTATTTTTTAAAATATAATAAAAGAATTATGCTATTTATTAAACTTTTAAACTTATATAAGTGCAACATTTAAACAGTGTTTTATAAACTTTTCATTTAAAAATTTTGAAAATTTAGTCGGTTTTTGAAGACCCCTTAGAAAAAAGTGTCATCGCGGTGGTCAGGATAACTCATGATAGCTTTATCTGAAATCAAAAAAACAAATATTTTCTATTAATACTTCAGTTTAGCTCGTGATTGAACGAAGGATTAAAAAAATTGAAATTTGAATTTTTGGCAGAGTTGTATGCAAAAAAGTGCAGTTGTCCCAAATGTGTCCCAGACGATTTTGCTGAAATTGCAGTATGTTATAGTTTTTGACTTTCTGGTCAAAAATTATCATGGGCCCAAAGTGATCCTATGAATAGTTTCAGAAACAAAGAGGGGGAAAGTATGTGATTTTGGCTGTAGGCCTGAGTAAGCTTCACGAAGTTTCAAGCTGATGGATTGAAAAACTGAGGCATGTAATGAATTTTGACCAGTAGGTACAATGCTTTTGGGATCGCTGAACTTGAATTCGGGGATAGCTTAGCTATCTAAGGTCACCTGGAGGTCAGGTAAAGGTCGTTTCAAGGTCAAACTGAAGACAGGACTTGTATTGAATTTTGATCAGTGAGTGTATAGGTTTTTGGGCTCGCAGAATCTGAATCTGGAAATAGCGTAACTCTAAAGGTCACCTTCAAGTCAATGCAAGGTCATCTCAAGATCAAACTAAAGAAAAGGCTTGTATTGAATTTCAACCAGTGCGTATATAAGTTTTTATTTGGGGGGGGGGCTGAATTCTGGGATAGCTCAGCCCTACAAGGTCACATTTAGATCAAGTCAAGATCGTTTCAAGATCAAAGTAAAGAAAAGGCCTTTCACGAATGTTAACCTGTAAGTATGTATGCTTTTGAGGTCGCTGAATCTGAAATCGGGATAGATTAGCCCTATAAGGTCACCTGCGGGGCTTGAATTGAGGTTAAGTCAAATGAAATGACCTTGACTTGATTTCCAGGTGACCTTATAGGGCTAAGCTATCCCCGAATTCAGGTTCAGTGACCTCAAAAGCATACATACTTACAGGTTAACATTCGTGAAAGGCCTTTTCTTTGTTTTGACCTTGAAATGATCTTGACCTAAATGTGACCTTGTAGGGCTAAGCTATCCCCCCCCAAAAAAAAAACTTATATACGCACTGGTTGAAATTCAATACAAGCCTTTTCTTTTTATTTTGTGCGGGGTTCTTTACAATAAGTTGTGATCAAAGAAAAAAGAAAATCGTCGTTCAATCACTAGTAAATCCTATCTAGAAGAAGTTGGCAAATTTACAATAAGATCGGTAAGTTTTTGAGAAATCGTGTCCATCGTCTTCAAAAATAGAGTTTTAAAAAGAAAGCGATTAAAGTTTTAAGTAGGAATAGTATGAAGTAGTATCACGTTGCACATATTTAAAATTGACTTTCTAACAAAAAATTCTCATAAACCGTTTTTGTGGAACGCTTAGTTTTAGAAGAGTTATTTTCAATTTACTTAGCTGTGTCGTACTCTTATTTTAATAAATAAAAAGCACTAATTGAATTTGTAAAATACTTATGTGGTTGAGTCACTGCAAATATAACATCGTTTTCAGAATTTAATCATACATTGTTTAAAGGAAAACACATTTCCCAAGATATTATTATCATTTATCGAAACGCTGTATGAATAAAAAGTAGTAAGTAAACATTTTGTGAAAAATTCTATTATTTCCGTTATATGGCGGGTAAACGTTTTGAGAGATTAACAATGGTAATTATTAACAATACATTACTTTTATGACTACATTGTGATGTAAACAGCGCGCAGTCAGGTAATTGAAATGATCTATTTAAAAAATATTTTTTTTTCACGGAATTTCAGATCTCAGTCCAGCAGCTGCTGGTAATAAATCCACTTGGTGCGACGAGACGAAAACGATTTTTTTTTCTCTGCGTTAATCTGAGAATTATATTTTAGAATTTCATGAAATCTTCAGTGGCTAGGACAGGACTGTCTTTTCCGTTACTTCTTTATGTCAAAACCAATTTTACCGTTAAGTACAATTGACAGACATGTAATTAATTAGAAAATTGAATCGGAGCTGGTCTCATACTCAAATTAACAATTACAGATTTATGTAATTACTCGTTTTATAAATGAATAAAGTTGATTATAACATTTTTAAACCCAGACGTATCCGTTTCAAAAATAAATAGTCTCGTGATGTGCCATGTGCCCTTGCAAGCTCTTGCAGAAAGTTCGTATAAATATATATTTAAAGGGTCTACGGAAAATTATCACAAATTCTTCCAATCCAATATAAAGTAATTGAACTTAAAAGTAAGAAGGTGCAGTTCATGAATCACTTGAGTGAATAGTTTTTGTATTTAAAGGGCGAATGTTTTTTTTTTTTCGAAACTCGACCTTCTCATGTTTGTATTTCGGCGAACTATGAATTTCGTTACACAAAGCGTTCCCTTTACAATGTTGTTAAACAATGTATACGCCAAGGTAGAGAGCTTTTTGTTGAAAGTCTTTGAATAAGAAACTATGTGCGTCAAAGGGTTTGTTTGCAAATATTTACCTGTTGATACGTTTGTCTGGGACATTCATCAAATGCTTGTATCGCAGCTCTCTACATATTTCTTCCGTGATAAAGCGGTATATCTGAGGATAAAAATAAGCGAAAAAGTTTAAAATTTTTCAAACCGCGTAGGTAGCAGTTTCACATAATTTGATACAGTACTGATAAAGTCATGTTAATGATTCTTTAATTACCAGAGTCGTGGTGGAGTTAGTCCTTTTCTTAAGGCGTAACTTCCACCTTATGATTTTTTTAAATATCTCTGTATAAATTGTTAAAATAACATATTTACAAAAAAACTTGTCGAGTTGCCAAAATAAATTGCGTAATAAATATTGTATTTTAACTAGACTGGGTTTTTTAAATAATTTTAATTTTTAGAAAATAAAAGGTCTAATTCAGTGAATACGTTGTAGTAAATTTCATTCAAATCGTTCAGGGAAATATGAACATATGACCAAAAATATATTTTTTTTTTTAGAAACTTGTATTTCCAATACAATGTCCCCCAGGAAAAAGCAAACTCTACTTGTTTTTTGGCAACTAATCTGTTCCTGCAGTTTTTGTATTTAAAGTGAAATCGCCCTGTATATAAAATACATAACGGTATTACTCAACAAGTTGGCAAGAAAATAGCAGCATAATACTTGCGTCTAGACTAACGTAAACCAGGCTAAGTAATTAATTTCCTTTGCTATTTATAAAAAGCTTAGTTTTCCTTTTTTTTTCAAAATTTTTAGAATTTCCAGTTAACGTAATCCAGATAACTGTGCAACGTGTTAGCCTGGTGCTTATCGCATATCTCTAATCAAAAGTATCACACGGTCTTGCTGCTACTTTGTAGCATTCTTCATACATTATTAATACATTTAAATAATCCTCGTTGGTGTAACCTACTTGTGCCATGATTTCATTAAATTTATAGGTAACAACTATTTTTACACTGTAAAATATTATACATCATTACAATCCTGGCGTCTGTGGTGCCTCTTTAGCAACAAGTTATGGTTACGGCCTTCTAGAACAGCCACATAAAAATGCTTCTATTACTATACAGGATGTAAAAATGGTCGTATCCTGAATTAAAAAAAAAGGATTTTGAAGCTCTAAGATTCTAGTTTTTAGGTCTTTCCGACAATAGCGCGACAAAAAAAGGTCCACGGTCTTGGAAAATTTTTTTTCAGTTACTTAAGCCATTGCATGGACCAGATAGCTTGTTTATTCAGCTTCAATTTCCTTTTTTTTTACATTTCGATACGACTATTTTTCATCGAAATATCGGACTTTTGTCTTCATTTATCGATATCTCGGCGACAAATGGTCGTACGGAGAATTGAAAGACAGTTTCGAAAACTGGAATAAATTTCCTATATCATGCCGCAACTTTTCGGAAAACATTTTTTTTCAACTTACAGGAATTTAAAAAAAAACAGGAACCGTTTCTTTGTTTCAAACAGTCAAACTTTTGAAAAAAATTAAAGAGTCCTGTTTATTGAGCTTAAACACTTCATAATCATGATTGAAATGGAAAAAAATTTTTTTGAATTTTTCTCACATTTTTACCGCAAATAGCGTTTAAATTGATGAAAAAAAAAAAAGATTTTTTTTCAGGAAAGAAAAAAGGGTAGTTTTGAAAAAAACTGTGTTTTAGTGATTACAGACTGCACAAAAATTAATTTGTCTCAAAAAACGGTATGAATCGTCGAAATCTGGTTTGGTTCGTCAACTTTAATTTTAATTTAATTAAAAATTGATGAACAGAAGCATAGGACGAAAAAGCCGAATCGTGCTGGAAACAATTGGATATTGTCTTCTTCAATGTCCGGAAGGTTTTCCAAAAAACGAAAAAAAATTTCGAAAAATTTCGAATTTTTTTTTTCAATTTAAATCTTGTTGCCGATAAAACTGTGAGAAAACCTCAAAAACATTTTTTTTCCATTTTAATCATGATTATGAAGTGTTTAAGGTCAAGAAACGTGACCCTTTAATTTTTTTCAAAAGTTTGACTGAAACAAAGAAACAGTTCGCTAAATCGAGATGAAACTTCTGGGTATATCGAACTGTAAAAGTCATGCTTAACATTAGTCATTTCGTGAATATTTTTAATTTTCTAAAATAACCATAAATTACCTTTTTTTCCTGATTTTTAAAATTCGTGTAAAAGATGAAAAAATAGCTCCTAAAAAATTTCGACCGAAAGATCTAAAAACTAGAATCTTAAAGCTTCAAAATGCTTTTTTTAATTCCCGATACGACCATTTTTCACCTAAATACAGTCTGTCAAAAATCACGGAAAAGTTTCGGAAATTCTTTTGACCCTTTAATTTTTTGCATTAGTGTATTTTTGAGCACTATATTAGAAGACAAAAATATTTTAGTAAAGTGAAAATCTGTAAAAGCGTTGAAATCGAAAATTAGAAAATAGCCATGAGAATTGGTAATAGTGACATGTGTTTTTTTCGGTGTTTCATTTTGGTTGATTTTAGCTAAATCTGATTCAAAAGATATTTATTAGTCTTAAAATAACGTCATTTATTGTTGATACATGCTGAGGAACAATCAACATCTTCCAGGCGTAAAATGAAACGTACACTAGATCAAATCAGTGTAAAGAAAAACGAGCGGTAACAATTTTGGAAAATAATGTTATTGCGCCTTGTAATCATATGAGACGTTGGGAAGATGTTGGCATCTGGTTATATTGTTTTATCAAACGGTTTTACTAAAATTAGGCCATCAAGGTTAGGTCAGGTTAGGTTAATTTTTTTTAAATAATTCATACATTTATTTTGACCTGCGATATTACATTACGTACAGAGTTATTCACGTTATCGTTTTACTTCCCTGCCCCCCATCTTTTTAATTTTATACATACGAAAAATAAAATAATTTTTTTTTATTACTCTAATTTTATTATGTGCGCATATTTTTGTATCGCTAGGTTCATTTATAACTAGGTTTTCTTCCCACTGGACGAGTTAAATAAATAAATAAATATAATCCAAGTTTGCTGCTTTAAAAAAATTACATGAAAAATACCACGTGTCTAGATAATGTTTAATCAGCTTATAGAATATGCACCGCATCGTAAGCAATAAAATCATTTGTAATGTTGATTGCATTATGACGCAAATTTGATAGTTTTATGGATTTTTAAATGGCACGGAACATTTAATCGTTAATGTTATTTTTTTATTCGTGTTACTTAGGATTAAAGCGCTATCTCAATTTAATCTTTATTTTTCTAGGGCTAGACCGTCAATTAAATTTACTTTCCGTCCGTCAAAAATCATATGTATAAATAAAAAGTGATAAAGTATGTGTACAGGGTATCTGGAAAGCAATGTTCCCTCTAATTTTTTAGCTGACTGCGCAATACAAAAAATGTTTAAAACGTATGTAAAAGTCTGCTGGGAGGGCGGGGGGAGTCCTGTACCTTCGATATGTAGATCGAGGCCGACCTATTTTATGGACACCTAGGTCGCCAGACCTAAATCCATGAAGCTTTTTGCTGTGAGTTCATCCAAAAGAACTCGTATATTCAACACCCGTAAATACTGCAAAAATATAGAAATGTACACATAATATTAATAATACAAATAACTTTCTTCAGTAAATTACGTAATATGATTTCATTAGTTGCCACATTCTTCTAAATTTATTTAATTTATTTAATGTACAGAATTACACTGCTTTTTACTATATTGCGAAATTTTTGGGATTGACTTCATTGAAAAACTACTGGCGTTTGAAATAAATACTAAGCTTACAAATCTTAAGAAATTCAAGAAAATGTTTTGCTTTTTAGAAATAAATATCCTCTGTTGAAGGAAAATTACTCAACTGTTATGGTCTTTCCGAAGTCAGTTGAACGTGTATAAAAACGCCTAGCAATAAAATTTAATGAGTTTCATAGGCGCACCTAAAAAAGTTTTCTGCTAAAGGTAAAAAATTATAATAATTTGTATATAATTAATAGAAGGTGCCTTTAAGAAATTAAAATTACCTGAATCACATCAAATTCCGTATTGCTGCACTGCACTGCTAGGCCATTTGTTGACAACTCGATTTACGATCAGGTCGCCCAGTGCGGATGTGATTGTGCCGCGCATTCTTCAACTGGGCGACTAGACCTGTGTATGGGTATGGCTAAATAAACATGAGAACAAGTTTTTCAAACATTTCAATGCCGAGTTGCTGCGTCAGCGACCGAACCTGGTACATACTGCCAATCTCTTGGTTCTTGAATTGAGATCGGAAAGACTATACCAAGTGGAATGTGCAGTATATTGCCATTGTCAAATTGTTTAAAGATTAAAGATTCATTAATTAAGGCGATTTATAAATTATGTTCGATTATACAGGATGGGAATTATAATATGTAGGCGTGAAGCACGGATATGTCGGTGAATTGTTGAATACATATATAAAAAAGTACCTACCTTCTGTTGAATATTACCAAGGTGGATGTAGATTTGGAAGGATAACCTAGTTTTAACCAAATTCGACGTATCTATTTGTTGTTCTATATTTAACATATTTTTAGAACCTTCTAAAATAGTGCGCCCATGGAATAACATTTCCCGCCGCCAGTCGCACGGATTAAACTCACTGCGTGTAATTTTGGGACTCTAGTATAAATATTACTAACAAACGAAATTCGGGGAGCACTTGAATGAATACAGAATTTGTAGAAAACCGCTGTGTTTTGACTATCTCTATCACTTGTGGTTTTAGAGGTTTACTGTATATGACTAATATGGATTAGAATATTTAAACGCATTTTACTGAGTACACCGCGCCATCTTCAGTAACATTTCATTGACTGATTTCAGGGTTTATATCTGTAGAAATACCACAACTGTGTAATGAAAATTGAAGATAAAATCTTTATCTATTAGGTGTTGTGGTAGACATACTTTTTTCTTAAAATCAAATTCTCTCGCACCTGTTTCAGCTTGGTAGATTGGGACTGGGACAATCATCCTGTATATACTGATAATAGGACGCGAAATTTAATTTGTATTTCAATTATTTTGTTTGAATATTGAAGTTTCGTATAATCCGTAAAGATACAGAGCATTCAAAACATTTGTTACCGTTTTCGGGTAATGTCTAACTACTATTTAGATATTATCATTAAATGAAATAGTGTGGCAAAAAATCATTAACATTACACATTTTTTGATACAAACACCCCATTTAAATTTCTCATTTTTCCTGGGCATTATCTAAATTAATTATTTCAGAAAGCGCACCCTGAGTATTATTGCATTTTTAATTTATCTTTAATTTAAGGCATTCTTTCATAAACAGACAAATAGTGTTTGTAGTTTCGTTGAAAACATGAAATATTTCTGTTTTTTACCACTCTTTCGAGTGTGAATAAGAGTAGAATAAATGTGCTGATATAATTAAAGTATATGGAAATAAATTTAATTATACCCTTTATTATTATTATTCAGTGAAATGCATAATATGTGATAGATATTGCAACAACTAACTGTATAACAAGTCTGGCATACAGGTTGGGGCACCTTCCGAAAAAGATAAACGGCAGGAAATCACAAATTAGATAACTGTTATTGAAATAATTGTCTAGCTATGCGTTATAGGAAAAATCTCCATTAGCTGTCACATCCTTCTGAAATATTCTATATAGTCTTAAGAAATACACCAAATTTTTGTTATTTAAGTTCGTAAAGAGTGAGTTAACTTTTTAAATTTGCCGCCATTTGTGTTTTTTTTTGTACTAGAATGGTGTTGGTGTTTTTACAACAACTGTTGTGTAAAAACATGGCGATTAATAAATATGGAGAAGTATACCATTGAACAACGCGTCTTTATTGTTAAAAATTATACAGAACAGCACCATTCGAAATATTGTGAATAAATTTGAAGAAACTAGTTCTAATCCAAAGTCAAAGAAGTAAAATTTACAGTCGCTGTGGTCGCCCACAAATAATATTACAGCTTGCTGTCATGATAGTGTCACTGCAGAACCAAATACATCAATTCATCGTCGTTCACAGGAATTAGCCATTAAACAAACCACTTGATTCACCAAAAGTAACTAGTTAGTGTGGTTTTTGGTCTGGGGGAATGATGCCCAATATCGAACGATGATTAATAACTTTTTATGGGACGAATTGGAGTGTATTAATGTGCAGAATATGTGGTTTCAACAGAATGCTGCAACATACCATACAACGGAAACAATTGATCGATCTTTGGAAACGGAAATTTGGTCCGCTTTGCCACCATTAGACTTCTTTTATGTTTTTTGAAGAGCAAAGTTATACTGACAATCCTCAAACCATTCAACGTCTGAAAGAAAACATAACTGGGCAAATCACTCTCATTGAACCACACACATGTGATGAAAAATTTTGCTAAAAGATTGGAGGGTTGTAGAGCTACAAGAGATGGTCATTTATCTAACATTCTTTTCCATTATTAACTGCGACATAATAAATATATCTAGTTATTTCGAATAAATTACGTGATTTGACAAATTTAAAAGTTAATTTAAAATTGAACACCTGTATTTTTATCTGTCTTTAAAATATATAAATTTTAAAAAACTTAAATTCAACTTTAACAGTTAACTTAACGAATTTTTGAAGACCTCAAAGCCAAAAATAGAGAAGTTGCAAAGATGGTACTGTAACTTTCGGGAAAGAAACTGTCTTTGCTAATAAATTATTATTTCACATTTTGGCGATATATTACTATTGAAAATGAATTAAACTGTCATAAAGAGGCGGTATCTTTGTGGTCATAGAAATTCCGGAATGTTCTGAATGAGTAGTAGTACAGTTGTTACATCCTCATTTTGTGTAGACACATCTATACGAACATTGTGGTACTTTCTGGGATTTGAAGTATGGCATAATTAATTTTGTTAAGACTGACTACATCAATTCTTGTCAGTTAAGGAAAATTTTTAGAATTAATTTGAATTAGCTGCCAATTTCCATTTTGCTCGAACAAAGAAATGTTCGGAAAACATTTCTCTGTCTTGGGAACATATATTTTCGATAGAATCATCGGAATTTACATGCATCTATCTTCTTACTGTGCCATCTCCTATCGAAGGTTGACGATCGATAGCGTTATTTCAACATTCGGGACTGCAGGATGGGGCAGCGCCGTTTCGTCTTCCACTATTAGCTTCTAATTTATTCAAGAAGGATTATTGTCTGCGAAGAGGTCCCCTGGGCTCTATATTTTACTTCGTATTTCATTAAGCAAGGTACAGGGTAGAAATACATGGATAGTACAAAAAATAAGTGTAACTTTTTATACGGGGTGCATTCGAAAGTGGAGATTTAATTTCGAGGGGTTGTAGCCGACTTCAAAATCATGCGTTTTACAGGGTTTATTTAAGTAGGCCTTAAATTTGATGTGAATTTTAAAAATGCAATAATATACAGGGTGTTCCATTTGAAGAAATGCATTTTTAAAACATTTTAAAATATGAAGAAATTTATTTAATATCTATTTTGGGACATATTCTGTATCATTGATGTTACCAGAGCTATGGAGGAATCTGGGAGAAATGGGACACCCTGTAAATTCAAAGATAAAATTCTACGTGTACTTAAATAGTTTTTCTTTTCACTTTGTATTATCCTGAATTGGTTTCACAATCAAGTGTTTGATTTGATGCTCCAATTTAGTCCAAGTAATAAAAAACGAATCAACTACTTTCAATTTTTTTAATCAACCGCCATCTATATTATTGCTTCCAACGACCTATTTACTGCCTAATGTTCTATGATGTAATGAAAAAGCTCAATTTTCCTTTGAGGTACTTTATATTGAAACGTATTATTTCTTGGAAGAAAATGAGGGTTAGGTGGTAATCAGAAATATAATGTAAATGTTTTAGTATAAATGTAATAAAATAACGTTAACTCTGACAACCCTAAAAATAAAAAATATATACAGGGTGTTCCACCTAAGAGGGATTCTTCTGTAACTCTGCAATTGTAAAATTTATAAAAAAAATGGTTTTAATAAAAGTTGCCTGTAATCATGCGGGTTGTATAAAGGAAATATTTTTAGCTTTGTTATTTTAAATGGAACACCCTGTATATTATTTCATTTTTGAATTCCTTGGTTAATATTGGGTTCTCTAATTTTACTGCTTATGATATCATGGTAAGTATTCGTATTTTTAAAAGAATTTATGAGTTAACATGACATTCACGGCAATTTTAATTGGTTTTACGAGAAATCGTGAAAATCAAGGCAAGTCGCAAGTATCTCAAAAAGGTATAACTTATCCTTTGCGATGTCTATACATATTTAGACAATAATGAGTTTAGTTTTACATAATATCGCACTATTGGTACTGGCCAGGTTCCGATCTTGGTGAATGGACGACAAGGCGTCAGGGTCGACGTTCGATCCCAGTCCTTGATGGGTCCGCAGAGGCCGTGTAGCGACGTCCGCCTTAGGTTTGAATTTCGCATTTTTTCGGAGAGGTTTTTATTTTTCGAAATCCGAAACTGAGGTGAATTCTCTATTTCTGAAGTATTTTGCCGACAGCGCACTATCCATACTGGCCAGGTTCCGATCCTGGTGAATGACGACAAGGTGTCAGGGTCCACGTTCGATCTCAGTCCTTGATGGGTCCGCATAGGTTGGAAATTTTCGAAACATGGTCGAAAATGTTATTGTCCGCGGTATACCTATTTCTCGTGGAGGGTAATTTTGGTCTCCTCGGACATGGGTTTCTACTTTGGCCGGGATTGTCTTTGTGTATAGCCATTGGAAACGGCTTTTAGATTCGATTGGAAAGTTGAGCGACATTTGATAATTAAAAATCTCATGCAAAAGTTTAAGGACAGACACATTGTTTTTTTTTTATACATTGTTAGACCCAGAAAGAACATTGACATTCGCATGTCATTAAGCACCAATTTGTAGTATTTTGTAGCAGCGAACGCCAGTCGTTTGTTTTTGAAAGTCGGACCAAAAATCGCGAGTTTTAGCTTGCGGTGTTATTTTTACAAGACCCTTGTATGCTCTTGTGTCTACATTTCGAGCTTCTCTCGAAAGTTATTTCAAATTAAAATTTGAAGTGGGTGGATGAAAGAAGCTCACCTTCTCGTAACACTTAATCTTCCTGATTTCTATTATGGTGAGTTATTAAATAATTTCGAACAATTTTTTCCATTGATTACAGAAAGGGCTTCTCTGATGTTTGCTAAGCAATGTACACATCGAGGTAGCGGGCTTTTGTTGGAAGTCGATGAATAAAGAAACCTATGTGCGTCAAAGGGTACCTATACTTGCAAATATTTACCTGTTGATATATTTATCTATTTTGATGTAACTTGCAGCAAATGCTTGTACGGCACATTTTTCATGATAAATCAATATACGTTTCGAGTTTTCGTATGTTTTGTGTCGGGTGCTCGAGTGAAAATTGTTCTTGTTTTCTTATTATATTTATGAGATAAAAAATACTGATTATAAAATAGTTACAAACTTTTTTTGGGAGTCATTTTACATTTTTTGAAGTGTTTGGTGACGTTAATGAAAATAAAAAGTAATGAATCGAAAATAGTTTCGTTTTTCAAATAAAATAAAAAACACGTTTTGTTTAAAAAACAGGAAAAATACAGGTATAAATCGAATTTTCAAAAATAAAATTGCTGCCATTGTTGTATGTACCTATATGTATTTGTATGTATGTATTTTTCAATTGTATAGCCAGATTTTTTAGTTCTAATAGTTTTGTTTCTCGAGACACTTTTGACTTGACGCTACACAAACATACCTATATATAATTATTTATTGCTACTATTGTCGTCATCCAAACGAGTTTTTGCGATTAAATATAATTTTAAATATTTTTTTTACGGAAAACTATAATGCGCCTTTAAAAATTTATTAAGTAATGCAAAGTTTATTCTAAAATCCAATTTATTTTGATTATGTTAATACATATATACATTTAATTGAATTATGAAAAAGTTTTCATTTGTTTTTGAAGCGTTCTTAGTTCAATTTTTTTTTTACATATTCTTACGCGTTTATTAATTTAATAAATAATTGTATAGAGGTTTGTTCATACTTTTTAAATTGCAAATGTCGACTTAAAAAAGTAAAAATAAATTACTAGAGAATATTTTACTTGGACATGTTATCAAATTAATATTCAACGTTCAAAATAACGTTCTGTCAATTCAAGGACTGGTAGAACATCCAAAAATAAGACAATTTTTACTATGGATCATGGGTCTAGAATTCAGCGATTTTAACGAGATTTACTATTTACTAAGCAGATGGTGAATAACTAAGAACATTCAAATGTTTACCACCCTCGAAAACTGATCTGTACCGAATTTCAGTGCATTACATGCTATTTTGGGAAAATATGGTTAAAATTTAGAAAAAAATGTGCATCTCAAAAACAAAAGGTCCATGGACCATAAGAAAGACTAGTCTTATTTATCGATATTGTATCTGTATAATTATGCCTAAATAAAGTATAATAATTGTTGTTTGAAAATGTTTGTTTAATTTCATTTATCATTTTTTATTTGACAAATTAAGAAAAATTGGTATCTACCTCTCTCAAATGTTAACTTCATAAAGTGAATGATTTTATCTTTGCACTAAAACTGCATTTTATTGCTTATTTAATAGACATAGTTTCTAAAAGCTGTTATCGGAGTTATAAATGCAAATGTTTCATTTTCAGTACCTACTATGATATTTGATATTTAAGTATGTGTAATTTTTTAAATTGCAGGTAAAGACTATATTTGGGGTCAGGGCCACATTGGTGTCAAATGCAGAGGTGAGTAAGACTTTTATTTAATATGCTAAAAAGGAATATTAGAATATACAGGGTGGGTCATTTCGAGGTGGATTGCACTGTACAGGCCAAAACAACCAATATATGCGCGCAATTTTATTTCAAGGTTTTAGTGATATATACAGATCCTGGCTAACTAGATTGATTTGCAAATATGTACAGAGGATTTCTCGAATTTGACCCCTATATTTTGGCTGTTGTTTGTAAGAGATATCAGAAATATGTTTAAACATTTTTACAGAATTGATTTTATCGTTTTTCGAGAGGAATTGTTGCTAAAAATACATTGAAATATGCAATAAAAATACATAAACATATAAAAACATCGGTAAAAACATAAATGAATTAAAACCTGACAACTGTCTGTTGTGATAGTCTAGATATTGCTATTATTTCAAATTGCTGTAAGGGATTAATTATTTATATCACAAGAACCACAGAGATTATTAAAATTATGAACCATTGCATATATCGGACAAGAAATCATTATGTTGGTATTGATGCCATGATTTTTAAAGACAACAGATTGTCTAGATTATATGCAAAGGACTAACCAGTTAATATTTTGAAGCAAAAACTGGTCTTTGATTTCTCGATTTCAGCACTCAAATGTGAGCGGAACAGAGAGAGTTATTGAGCTGTGGAACCAAATTTTTCCAGCTTATGAAACAGTGTCAAGTGATCAAGTCAGTTTGATCAAAGGCTTTGGCACTTTGACGGAGCAGCAAGATTTGTTATACATGATCTTGCATCAATAAAACCATGTTGTTCCGTGGCTAGGTTGTTCCTAATATCATTAAATAGTGTGCCATGAATTACATTTCCAAAGATTTTGGAGAAATTTGATGAATTGTCTATAATTATTGATTAATGCAGGATCTTCCTTTTTTTTAACTGGAAGCTCTGTTGCAATCTTCCACGTATCAGGAAATATGCAGTTATTTATGAGATTAAAGACAAATGTCATCGTTCCTCGAAACGAAAATATGAAATTAAGACAAAACCCGGGTAGACCAATGTGTTACACAAAAATCATTGCGACGTATTTCTGATATCTCTTGTAACAACCGAGATACAGGAGAGTCGATAAAAATAGACCAAATCTTGATATATCCAAATCCAATCATGCCAGCTAGGATCTGTTTGCACCACTACATTTAGTTTGAAAATTATTATTATTTGGTTTGTGGCTTGTGGTTCTACCTAAAATGGGCCACTCTGTACAAAGCAGAATGCTGAATTATCATCGAACCAAATCGAACGACAGCACTGTATTGTCAACTTTGCAATATTTAAAATTTACGTAAATGTGAACGATTCATTGACCTTGAAATTCTGTCTTGATAACAGCCGCTTTTAGGTATTGGCCGAAAATTTCTGATAAATACATAGAACTGTTTAGGTACCAGATGCGACGCTACGATCAATATTTATTTTGTTATATAATACAAGAAACGAAGTTGTTTTTACATATTTAAATTCGATATTTTCAAAAGTTATGTAAAACAATAACACTACAACGTGCCAACCAATTAAGAAACGTTTTCCTCGTCGAAAACTATTAAAATATATTCCTAATTGAACATTTGCTTGAAGCTTTCGTTTTTGAGGTGAGATATAGGGTGAAACCACATATTTTTAATGGATATTCTACATACAGGGGAATATTAAATGTTTACATATATTTTAACTGCGGTTGTAATTATTTCTACCGAAAATTCCACGTAATTTCCGCACAGTCTCAGTTACATACTCTCCGTACTTGTAGAGAATTTTCAAAATCTTCACTCGCCCTTCGGAATGATGCACAATGACTCTTCGCAATGAAAATGGGGCACAATTCAAATCCTGTGTTACGTTACCGTTTACTTGAGGAGATAATTTTTTTTTAAACCTGTCAATTCACGGGTACGTTTTGAGAACCTCTGTCAAAATGGAACGTTTTCGAAACCTTGCGCGCTGCTGGTTGCTGAATTGTAGCACGCGTACGATTTGTAATTCTGAGACACTTTGTTCCTAGAGCAATACAAAACAGTTCCCGACATGCGTATCTTGATATAATGCTTACATAAGACAGTGACAGGCAAAAATTAACACAGCGCGTGACTCAATGTAGGTTACATCTTATTGCAAATAATCCATCGTTATCTGCCTTGTCCTTATCCTAAGGCTTGGTAGTATCCCTCACACTGACATCCGACACTACCCGCGTACTATGCGACGCGTACATTAACCGCGAACTGAAACTATAAGCAGCTTTGAGCGGGCCTCAGTTCCCTCGTAAATCACGTTATTTAACCGCCTCGCGTGGAGGGGGAACTGTAGCATATTGTAGGCAAGTGTGACGCCCGTACAAGCAAACTAATTCTGGTCTCACTGCAGTGGGGATAGATTTCGAAATTTCACTCCAGAAAACTTGATATATTTTAACATAGTCAATATGACACTGAAGCTTGTACCGCAAATATTTTAACTCTTTTACGTCGCGAATTATAACCGCAGTTAAAATATATGTATCATATATTTGCATTGTCAGTTTGCATAATATTTTGGTTTATTAATTGGTCCAACACAATGGAAAAAGTTAAAGAGTGCCAATGCATATTTATGCAACATTCCATTGTTTCTACCGTATCCAACTGATATTGAAAGGAATTTTGCGATTTTTTTTCTCTACAGAAAGGCAGAAATGATAAGGGCGGAGAATGTTATGCGAATATCTGTACATAGTTACAAGGAATTTGGGTAATTATTCAACTACGATTCGCTCTGATTGCTGAAATTCCTTTTCCACGAAAAATAAGTAAAAAAACAGCATAATCCTCGTTCCGAGGGTTAGAAATTTCCTTAATAAATTCACTGCGTTATAAATTTACCGCTAAATGAAATTTATGCCTTTTAAAATAAATTAATAATCTCTCCGAATCGTTTGTACCGCGGTGTACCGATATTTTTTTTTAATTTGTTGCGAAGATATATTTTCCGGTGAAAATGATTTTGTTAATTAAAATGTAATCAATTATAAATCCAGGCCAAACAATTATAATGAATAACAATTAACCACCATGCAGTGTTGCATTGTTATGGTGTACTACAATTTCTTAATTTAAAAACGATGTATGGACGATTTCAATTACTGTATACAGGCAGTGGGATTAAAATAAAAAATTCGCTTTCAAAAACATTTTTTATATGTGTGCATATTTATTCCCAATTTTCTCGAAAACAGTGATAATAATCAAGGTTGGGCCGCAATTCAATGGCGTGCCAAGCGTGAGCCGCTGCCTCAGAATGCTTTTCACGTTCATGTCACGTTAGTATACTGTTGCCTTTGGTATCGTGAGGATGTTGCGTAATTAATTCCTATCGTTTGGTGTTTATGGTGGCTCAGCCCTGATAATAATCGATATTGTTTGTCATTTAATGACCTTTCAGGAAAGTGAATTATTTTACCAAAAACTTTTACTTTAAGATAAAAAAAACCCACTAATTGTATCCTTTATCTCCGTTACTGTGAACGGGGAAAAAACTGTTGCCTCGTAAAATTATCGTAATCGGTAATGTAAAGATCTATATCGAGTTTCATTCGGATGCGTTCAGCCATTTTGGAGTTATTTAAACATATATGTTTTTGGCAATGCACCTTGACCACCCTGTAACTTTTTTATTGAGTGTTTTTTCGGATTCATATTTCACGGATTTTTTTTCTAGAATCGACATTTACTGTCACCTCATTCAGTTTCGTTACCTACTTTAGAAACGCCCTGTAAATACACCACCAAACTGCCAATATTGTGAAGGCGGATTCCAGTCTAGACTTCAACTATATCACATCTAGTTTTTTCTTAACTCTAGGATCCGAGTTGTTATCCCGTATATTCTTAATATCCGTGACTTTTTCATATCAACGGAGTATTTTTAGTATACCGAGTTCTTGTATCATATTAATATTGTTCAGCCTTATTTTGCGAGATATTGGGATATTTTCGATACTATCGTCTAAAAAATGCTCGAGAAAATTGTAACTGAGATGATACCAAAACATTTTGTTTATATTTGCGATATGAAATTTTTCCGCTCGCCCAAAATTGGCACTACAAATAAATGTTAATTAAACAGTATTAAATTTCATAAAACGAAATGTAGAACTAATAATACAAAAAAATTTCTCTAATAAAAGTTGCTCCAAATCAATTTCTTCATGTTTAAAATAATTTTCAATTATTCAAGGTGTTTTATCATTTTTGGGCATTACCTTATTTATTTCTAATGAAACAGCATCTATGTTATTGCATTTTTGAATCTTTTGTTGAATTTAAAGCGTGTTTTGACAAAAAGTATTGAGTCTCTCGAACCGTTTCAGTTTTATTTGATGATTGCAAGAAATTGAATGAAAATGTGAAATATCGTAGGGCCCCAGTAAAAAAAATTAGAAAAATCCATTTTAAATACAATACTTTGTACAGAGATATTCCAACGAGTCATAGGCGTTTTAGGGAGAACCTTTTAGCATTTTTTTTATCAAAAATTTCGTTAAATATATTTATTAGAAATGTTTTAATAACCCGATTTGATCAAGGCCTACTAGGTTTAACAGATCTGCGAGATAAAATTGATTTTTTAAATGATTTTTTAATAAGAATTTTATTTTGAACAAATTGAATCATCAGCGAAAATGCTAAAA
Source organism: Anoplophora glabripennis (assembly GCF_000390285.2). Taxonomy (NCBI): domain Eukaryota; kingdom Metazoa; phylum Arthropoda; class Insecta; order Coleoptera; family Cerambycidae; genus Anoplophora; species Anoplophora glabripennis. The sequence continues at coordinate 3,912,091 of NW_019416325.1, read as the reverse complement.
AAGCGTCCTAGATTCTAGTGGAACACACTGTATGTTTATTTATATTTAAAACAATTGAGGCTTCTTGCAACAAGAAAATATAAACTATCACGAATTCAAGGTCAATGTATATATCCATCGATTTTAGATGGCTTAACTTTTCTATGAAATACAAGAAAATTAAAGTATATATTAAGAATTCAAGGTCAATGTATGTATCCATGGCTTTTAGATGGTTTAACTTTTTTAAGGAACAACTAATTTTGTAATTATCACTAAAGTAATTTCTATGGAACAATTTGGTTTTTTTTTCGAGAAGATCTGATTAGGAGACGTATATCGTAATTTTGTTGGCTTTTCAGTAATAATAATTGAAACAGTCATTGTACAGTGCGTCCGATTTTCGGTGTAATTGTATGGTATCTCGGTTATTATTAGACAGGAAGTTGCGGTTTTCGCCAGCGTTGAAAGAAATCTTCAGAATCAAACAGATTTCCGATGATACGTTTTTAATTTTGAGGTTACAGCCAAATAAATCAAAATTTTCACATTTCGAGATAGATTTTTTTCTGAAATGTTATCAGATTTTTTTGCAATAACAAAGTTATATGTTTTTTGGAAACCATGGCTGGCCATGACCTGGCTGGAAAAAAGAAAGTTTTGCGCTTTCTAAAAGTACTTATGTGTAGTGTAGTTTATCGTAATTACTTCAAAAATCAGAAAGTTAGGTTAACCGATTCTTTTTTCTAAATAAAAAAAGGATGAAGTTGGCCATGACTAAAAACAAATGCACTACTAAACAGAATTTAGTGCCATTGTTGTATAACAGTCTGGTGACCGTTTTTCGAGCCGCACTATTGGGATCTCGGTTATCTTGAATTTGATCTATCTTTTCAATTTAATAATTCCTAATAATTGTGTTTCGAAAAAAAAAAACATCTAAATAGGTATTTTAAAAGAAATGTTAAGTTCAGTTAAGTTGTTTTTGACATGAAACTATGCTATTTATTGTTCAAATAAATTAATTATTGTTTAATTAATTAATTAATAAGTTTACATTTCATTTTTACTTATCTAAACTTTGACATTGTCAATGAAAATTTAATCGAACTGTCAAAATATCGATTTAATTAAGAGTTGATTGTTTTGTTTTCAAAGCACTCTGTAAAAATGATATTTTAACAAAAACAAAAATGTAAACTATATCATGTAATACATCATCTTTATCAGAAAAATGTGTCCACCGCTTTCCGTTTCTACGTAAAAAAATATATAAACAATCAAAATTTTCTTCAATAACTTCAAAACGAAAAAAGATGGGTCAAATTTCTCTTCGCCATATTATTCGTCATCAGGAAGCGAAGACCCTGTTATTTCAGTGGGGCAAATAGAAACCTTTTAGTTCTTGAAACAAATATAACTGTATTTCTGGAAAACTCCGAACTTCCTCTTTTTAACAGCTGTGGACAACGATGATTTCCATAAAAAGTTTTACTTTGATTTGTAATTCCAAAATTGATAGAGCTATTGAAAAATTAAGTAGCAAAAAAGTATAAAATAGTGTGTCGACATTTTATAAAAAAATTTAATAGCAGCGGTAGTCGATTTTTTGACTATAAGAAGAACTGTAACTTTTCACCTTTAATGAAAATCGAGATCGAATGCTGCCATTTTCATTACCATAAAAATATGTACACACATTTGTAAAAAATTATGTGGAAACCTTGGATGGAGAGAAATGATATTGATTACGTAACAGCTCAGGAAAATAGTTAAAAATATGTTATAAAAATAAAAAATAATATATCATATAGAAGGAAGTTACATAAAATTTGTTTTCAATGACAAATTACGTTCGACGATATTTTATTCTATTTTCCAATATATAAATCTTGGAAAATAGAAAACATGTGTTACTAATTTTTCGCATACCTACATGTTCTATGGAAATTACAAATCGGAATATAATATTGTTACTTTTAAGTTTTTTTTCTTGCACATGTTTCTATGAAGTGATACGAGAGAAAATGCGATAGCGCTAGTCATATTGCCGGTGTTATCATTAGAGGCATATTGAATTTTCATTTTCATGCTGCCCCGAGGAGAAAAATGTAGGATGTGCGAATGCACGGCAATTTTTCATAGGCTACGTTGATACTGTTAAGCGCAGACAGCTGGAATTTTTATACAAATCGCGAAATAGTTACAAGTATATTCTGGTCGGTTATTTGATTACCTTGACGTTCCACCATGACGAGTTTAAATTAGACGTGGCAACGTCGTTTCGATCCACGACCGCGTGTGTATCAAGGTCATTCATCACATTAATCGACAGTGCCCAATGCTTGGATTTCATTACAGATTACAGACGCCCATGTCGCGGGGTAGCAAGGCGAGATGTTTAAAACGATGCGAGTTGAAGATTTTTTTAAATTATTTTAGAATAATTAATCATTACTATTCGTATTGTTTCCGACGGCTAACGGTGGAAGTCAATGTTGCGGGTTATGTGGATTTGGTGAGCCGTGAACAGCGTTGCCAACGCCGGAGAGAGTAAATCTACCAATAACCAGAACATAAATCTATGATAATCTACTAGGCTTTATTTTAGACCATATTTTAAGCATGTACTCGCAAATTTTAGGCTTGATATGGAAAGTTTTAATGTTCCAGGCGAATGATCAAAATCAAAATTTAGTGGGGCCTTTATGCATAAAAACGGGGAGGGAAAATTTTAATTGCTATATCTATTTTTTTCTTAAATATGGAGAAAATTACAAAAATGAAACTATGTACACTTTTTTTTTGTCGAATTTGATTTTCTTGTATTTGTTCGTAAATATAATTGTTTTTTGCAAAAAAATTAATTATATTGCATATGGGTATTCAAATGGAAATTTTGTAGTGGGTGCCTATCAGATAATTGACGGTTAATAATTCTTAACAGTGCTACTGTCACTTTGAGTGCTGTCCTGTGTAAATTTGATATACCTATTTACTCAATGTGCAAAAACTACACTAACGTCGAAATGATAGATATGTATTGCGTTTATGGTCTACCACTGGCTACTCCTCAGAAGCATATCGAATCGGGCATCAGCTCTGGGAAAAATTGCTTTACAGTGAAGTATGATGAGCACATGACGGTATGGGCCATTTTAAAGAGCAAACTTATGCCCCTTTCACATACAACGAGATTTTCCGCAACGTCTTGCGTTTTCCCGTTCGATCCTGGAAAAGATTTAGCAAAATCCAGAGTATTTGGAACAGATCTTGTTTATAGATGAAGTCAATTTTTTAAGAAATTCGATAATTAGTTATCGTCATCATAGCGACATATGGGTAAGAAAATCCACATGCCTTAGTCTAGGTCTAGACGTTCAATGTGCAATATATTTAGAGACGGTTTGGTTGAATCACGTGGTAATTAAAGTCATTCAACATTTATTATTATCTCTTCATAATTAAAACTTACTTCAATCGATTTCCGTTCATTTTACTGTATTTTTATTATAATAAAAGCTGTCTCGTAATATCCTGTGTGAATAATGGGTTGTTTTGTTTATTTTTGCTCAAAAAAACTATTAAATTTTCGAAAAAATATATGAGATCAAATTTGTTTCAAATATCTAAAGTTATTTAAAACAGATTTTAAATGATCATGTTAGATAGAAAGAAGATACGCAAGAAATTACTTGTAGGGGTGGTTGTTTCTAACCCTTGCAACCGAAGAGAAAGTAGGGAAAATGTACGTAATCTCTTTTTTGTTAGCTGTCTCCATATTTAGCGAAAAAGATAAAAGTAAACTTTTCTCCTCATTTATTTATTTACACCCCGTGTATTAGGTATTATTAAATCCAGTTCAAAAATTTGCCCACCATTAGACATGGGTGTAGCGAGGGGGGAGCAGGGATATGCACGGCCCAGTCCAGTAAGCTCGGTGCCTACCCCAGAAAAAAGATCCAATAATATAATCTTTCTCATATCAAGTCGCTGATTGCGTTACCTTTTTCTGTTTTTTTTTATTAAAAGAAAGAGTGCTTAGATTTTGAAATATTATATTGGTAAGTCGTTGATTGTGTTTTTTTGTCTTTTGCCAGTTTATTTTGAATGCCTGACAAAAAACTAAATGCCCTAATTGAACCATCTTTGATATAACCACTTGAACTAGCTTATATTTGTAGTTTTTGGAAAAAAGACGCTTTAGTTTTGGAGATATTGAAAAATGATCCGAGATATTTACCAATTTTTAGTTAGAAATCAATGTATCTAAAATTGTCAGTAGTTATTCATAAAATACACTTTTGTTCAGGCGTTTGATTTTTTTCAAAGAGAAAAAACGATTAATTCTTCTGTTATTGAAAAAAATGTTGAAACGTAATATTTTCGTCACTGTTGACAACTGAAATATTTGCACATAAGGTAAAATCTGTACCACAAATAATTGTGCTGTAAGGAAATAATTGTATAATTTATCAAAAAAGAGAGAAAATAAGTACTATTAGAACAAAATAATTTAAAGCTTCTGTGGTGGTTAAATGCTGTAGGTGTTTCAAAAATAATTAGCAGTTTAGCAAGAATTAGAATTTCTTATCTTTCTGTAGAAAATAGCAGTCCCGTTTACACGTAAAAAGAAACTGGGAGGAGAATTCCACTTGCAAAAATAGTGGAGGTAGTTCATATAACGTTTGCCTCATTAACGTTGCGTTTTTGAGATGTTACAGGGTGTTGCAGCTGTTACTTTGAAAAGGGTTTTTGTTAACTATCTTTAACTGGGCTAAAGATAAATATGTTAAAATATATACTGTCTTAAGAAAAACGTACAACCCATTTTATCCCCGACATGAGCGGCGTAGTTGCGGGTAGTTTGAGGGATATAATTGAAGGAAAAATATGTTAAAAGTAATAATTTCATAACCGTGCTAACGGTTTTGTAAAGCCTAAAGGTATGTAATACAAAAAAGGAGTACTAGGTGAAGATCGATTAGATATACATTTTACAAGAAAAATGAAGCTAAAGCTCTTTGCTCACAGAAAACAGCAAGAGTAACAATTTAATTGTCACAAGATATCAAACAATGAAGTTGTAAATAGTTTTAATGAATATTCAAAATAAATTTGAAAGAAAATGCCCAAAGTTTAATAAGCAATAAAAAAACTAATACTAATCAATTAATTATCGATTAATTAGCAATATTAGTTTTCTTAAATTCTTAAAAATTAACAATTTGGTTATTCTAACAGCAATAAACAATTGGTTTAAATACTATATAAACGAACATAGAAAGCAAAAATGAACAAATAATCAGAAGTAAATCATGACTATTGTGTACTCATCTTTTCGTAAAATATGACTAGCCACGACTGTGTTGCACTAGCCATTATTTGCGTTTTTGTTTATTTCTGAATCAGTTACAAATAGTTTAGCATTATTATTATAATTTTGTGAATACATTGAATTCAGCAGCAATTCCTCTTACACTTGCATGTGAATTTTCTTCGACAATATTTAAAACGGATACATCTTCAATCCTTATACCTAGATTGCGGATGAGCCTGTTTTCAAAAATGAGCTATAGTCTTTCCGAAGTCAGTTGAATAAGGAAAAAAAACGCCTGGCAATAAAATTTAATGACTGTCATAGGCGTCGCTAAAAAAGTTTTCTGTTAAAGGTAAAAAATTATGATAATTTGTATATAATGTGTACAATATTTCTATTATTTTAATTATTTTATGTCCTCAAACAATTTCGTTTTGTTTCGTTTCAAACGGTCTCCAAAATGCCATGTTGTAATAATATTATTTGTTCCTTTCGCGATTAATTGTAATATCAATGATTAATAAATATAATAAATTAAAATTACCTGAATCACACCAAATTCCGCATTGCTGCACTGCACTGCTGGGCAATGTGTCAACCACTTGTCAACAGCTGAGATTTATTGCCCAGTGACCCAATGCAGCTGTGTTTGTATTTCGTTTGCCCGCGCTCGCATTCTTCAACTGGGCGTATACATTTCTACCACCTCCACGTTTAGTTCGACTAGACCTGTATATGAGTATGGGTAAATAAATATGGGAACAAGTTTTGCAGCATAACTATTTCTTGCTAATATTTTTAAATTTACTTTTCTTTGAGCAAATTGTTTTACCTTCATTTTTGTCGAAAAAAATGTACAGCCTATCGATTTCCAAGTAATATCCTATAGAAATTTTGTCATTGATCTTTTTTTCCTTAAATTATAGTGTTCAAACTACTCGCATCCACATCAGTGTTGTTGGGTTCTTCATAAGAGACAGTTGTGTAATTTTGACATACTTGTCTAGCCGATTTAATTAAGGAAAAAAAAACTCAAAGTAACAACTTTAATACCCTATATCTCGGAAATGCAACGTTAAAGAGAAAAATGTCTTAAAGGAATTCATCCCCCATTTCCTAAGGGATAAACGGGGCAGCTTGAATATGTGTAACTTGAAAAGTTGTTATTTCTACAAGGTATTAGTTACGTGCCGCATTTTTTAATAACGTTTCGCCTCTCAATTTGTTAGCAATTCACTTTAAAAATTGGGAGCGAATACATTTGAAACGTATCCCAATCTGCTAGATTTATTAGAAAATCTACAAAGTTGGCAACGCTGGCCGTGAACTGCGGGCCCAGATTAAACGAAGCGGGGCGCGAGGCGCGAGAAGTCTGCGACAGCATGATGCTAGCCGTAACTGCGCATGAGGCGATTGTCAGTAGTTGATCGTTCGAGTAGTGCTGTGCCTTGTGCCAGTTCGGATTCCGCTACCCGGTAGTGAGAAGTGTAAGGTTGTCGCTCCTATGTCTTGTGGAAACCTCAACAAACGATAATGATAAGATGAGTGTTGACAACTGCAGCCTAGAGAACGCAACTAAAGAACCGGGTAAGGACAAAATGTACCGCCGGCTGACGGCGGCAGCGGACCCTAAGTTCTCATCGCTGCTGCCGCTGGTTAACATAGATGCCGAGAATTACATGCTGCGGGGAATCGGCCGACCGGTAGCAAGTCAGGTTCTGACAGCCTCGGAAGCTGCAGCCGTCTCCGATGGGGACATGGATCAACCAGGAACCGCCTCAATTTGTGGTCCAACACAAACTAATAATAGCAAAGTAAGGGCCGATAAATTTTGGGGTTGGGGAACCGATGTCGCAGGTGGTGATTGTTGCGCTCGCATCCTCTCGTTTCACTCACTTATGTGTTCTTGTGAGATGTCATGTTGTTGTAAATGCGTTAATTTATGTTCTATAGACTGTCACGCTTGTTTCCACAACTATTGCCTACGATTCTTCCCAAATTACCTGTGCCAGAAGGACACCGACACACTGCCACCGGTTACTTTAGAATATGACAAGGTAAGTCTTTCAGGTTTCTCAAAGCCAAGTTTAACAATACTATCAGTATTTATCTTCCTAAAATAAATAAAATCGTACACATTACCCACGTTGTATGAGCAATGTTGATGGACGTTGTTTTACTGGCAACCTTGACTATAAAGAATGTTGTGAAGCCGGTTAAAATTGTCACCGTTCTCGCTGCGGGAATAATTTAATCGCTTTAGACATTTACCCTTCCTAAAGTATATTTTAAAGACGACAGCAATACATATTCATGTCTTACTGTGTGAATGTAACGTCAATGAAACTGTTTATTTATATTTTACAACTACCTCAAATGTAGACTAGACACCTTTAATCTAATCATCTCAAGTGTACCATTAAAATATGTTGCAACGAACTAGGTATCAAATAATTACTAATTAGGTCCTGATACTAAAATGTGCATTTTAATAAAATAATCCTGAAAAAGACCGTTTTAAGTAGACCGTATTCTAATAATAGTTATTAGTCGTGAGTCCACTAGAATTTTGATTGATATGATAATTACCTCTACCAAGTTTTATATTTCCTTAGTTGATTTTGCCTTAAAGCCTACAAAGTAACCTATGTCACATTTTGCTTTTGTCACTGGTTAGTTGATTCAGAAAGCTTGTTCTCGGCGCGGTGTTGTCACATCGCATTTTTCTCTCACGTGTTAGCGGACATATTTTGCGTTTCAGTATTGTCTTACAGCCGTTATCTAGACATTGATTGGTTGATTTTCTGTGTTGAAATCTAATAATAATCTTGTACCTTTAATATTTCCTTCGCGAAATACATTTTCTTTAAAATATACTCATTCAGATTTTTATATTCGTCTCTTGGCTGTTAAATTTTTAGTTATATAGTTGTTGGGCAAGGTTATCACATTTTTATTTATTGCTGTATGAAAATAGAATGTAAAAAATGGGTAGAACTATTCGAGGATTGTATATTTAGTTTCTAAATTTAAATTATAACTAACGCGTACGTACTAGAACGCTACGAATATTTCAGTAACAAGTTATAAAAATCAGGTTACAAATATAATTCTAAGCGTATATTGTGTGAATATATTTTACCGGTATCTTTATATTTTTGTCATTTTTACATAATACTTTATGGGATTTTCAACTAAGGATCAAATGTTTAATAATATACCTAGGTATGTATATACAGCACGCATTGTTTACATGAAAAATTGTCTGAACATCTGAATTTCTATATCAGTTTGAATATCTTATCTTGTGTACCTTCTTAATATCAGTTGTACGGATTTTATTGTTAATATATATTAATATCTCAGAATTATCCCATAATAATTGATGACATTATCGTTTTTATTGCATTTTATTGATAAAATTTCGTTTCCCAGTTCATATCAACTCGCACGATGATGACCTTGCGATGTCTTCAATTTTTTCTTGTTTAACGAAAAGACGCTATATTTTTTTAAAACTTGTTCCGCGGTGTTCTAATAGCAGTAGTTGACCGACTAAAAGAAAAACACCCATTTTTTTTTTATTAAATTGTAAAGATATATACATAATTGAGCAGAGCAAATATAGGAGAAAATCATCTTATGCATAAAAGAGTGTAAATAAATGTTGTCGAAACTCATTTGTGAACATGGGCTTCCAAAAACAGTTGTAGAGATTCCGTGAGGGCAGACAAAACATAATTTCAGCAAGCAACGAAAATGCCTTTTGTGAAAAAGTAATCGTATTCCAATTTTACATTTATAACATACTTACGTTGTTTAGATGCGTGTTTAACATTGTCTAATACTAACAGGGTGTTTTCCTTAAGACTGATTATTTCTTAGTTCTAGTAATATATAAAATGACACTGACGATTGTTACTGTTTCAGCGTCAAATTAATACTGTTTTTCATTTCAAAATAGTGAAAATAATGTTTTAAATCAACATTTTCCACAAAATAGATGGCTTAATTGGCTCAATCTAATAAAAACTGACTTTATTATAAGGATTTATAAAAAGTAATTTATTCTTTGTCACTTACTGCGATGCAGAATATGCACGTAGAAATAGTCGAGATATGACGAGCTTTCAGAAACATGCGTGAAATTCTTGATAAAGTTTAAGATATATGTGAATTCGATTATTCTCTGAACAGTTATAATTTTTAAAAATGTGAAAGCAATAAAGGTTCGGAGTGAATCCATCAAATTATCGAGTACACTTTCACACAATATTGGGCATATTGATCATTTTACTCATTTGTGATTATATTTAAACTAGAGTACTTTCACTCAAATATAGGTACTTAAATAAATTCTTCAAGTAATCTCGTATTTGGTGCACTTATACCTAAATCAGAGTAAATGTCGTCATTACTGAGTGAGTTTAAATGTATATTAATTTCGAGTAATTTGAATGGCACCGAATCTCGACCACAGTTGATAGGGGCCTGTTAGATGCTCCAGAAAAGCGTGATCGCCAGGAGAACAGGCCTTAGCTGACGGCGGCGGGTCTCAGCTGGCGGTTCTCAGCCAGGACAGGAGGAGGCCCCGCGAAGTGAATTAATTTCAACACCTAATCCTAATTAATCATTTATGAGTGATTTATTATTGCACTCAATATTTAGTTAATTAAAAACATAGTCTGAGTAAAAAATGACTATTCATCAAATCATATTAGAGAAAAAGTCAACTCTAAATTGGTTTATATACTCAGAATAGAATCAAAAATCGCTCAATTGATAGTTAGCGGTAAGTCGGATTTGAGTAAAAGTCACCCATTTCTGATGCAATATTTTCACTCAATTGTACTCATACTAATAGAGTGAAAATTTCACTCAATCGAGTGTGGACAGTTGAGTAAAATTTAGTGAAATTTGAGTGAAATGTTTTTGCAGTTTACAGTCGTTTTATTTTTATAATTAATTCCGAGGGATCAGAGACGAACTTAGTATCTAAGGATTAAAGTTGATCTTATTGCCCAAAAATAAAGATCAAAACAGCACTTTTAATTCAGGGAATGTACACCAGTAGCTAAAGTGCATCTGTTAATCCCCAATGATTAAAGGCATTTTAGTCTTGAGGTAATATGCTATTTGTCTGCTCTTAGCGGCCTGAAATATCTGAATTTATTTATAATAAATGTCTAGTTCCACGTTATGTTAGAACGCTGGTCGGCAACTGTAAAATTAATATAGCAACTATAAGCAATTATAATTAATATAAACAATAATTCAGTTGCAATGTAAAGACCGTGTTTTTAAAATCATAAAAGGCTTGTCGCAGGCTCTCCAGTTATGTTTAGATGTTAACAAATGACATGCCGGCAATTTACTGTTTCAGTTCAACTTTGTGAAAAATGTGCAATACCTGGAAAAGTTCAGTTACGTACTATACTCTCTGATGTTGAAATTCTTTCAGAAGCAATTAACACAAAAATGTTCGTTCAAAGAAGAACTGGACTCTATTAATGTAGTAATTAACTTTTTACACTTTTCCATGTGTTAAGCAAGCGGGAAACTGATTGATTATAATGAACAATTTTTTAAATATCACCTAAGCAAGTATTTATATGTTTAAAACGTAAAATTTTATTAAAAATTACATAAAAAGTACGAACTCGAAAAGACGAAAAGTACGAATACGAAATCAGCGAATATGCAGTATTACCTTCAAAAAAGTAATGAGGTTAATAAAAAAACAAGCCGAATTAAACTTGTTTTTTCATTCATTACAAATTAATTATGGTTTGGAAGACATGCGAATAGGAAAATAAAAAAGCTGTATCTAAAGTATAATACTCATCTGTTACTGTCAAAAATTCCGTATTGCGGTTTTACAAATTAATTCTGGCTACTGTATTCGTTAAATCCCTGGGAATTTCGAAAGTCATTAAATGTTTTCTAATTACAGTATTATATTTTATCGAAACGTATAACCTTAATAAAAAATGTGTATCTGCTCCGATACGGGCAGTATATTTTACTTATTTCGTATGTTGAACACTTCAAGGTGATACTTTGAATACTATTCTCCTAAATACTTCCTGTCGGAGACATCGGCTACATTTTGATGCCGAGTTATTTAACCTAAGCATTTCAGATATGTTAATGAATTAATTATATAAAGGATTAATGGTTATTATTTATGGTAAATATTCTTTAGGAAATTTACAGGGCTATTTTAGCGGTGAGGAGGTTTCACACATATTTTATATTTTATTAAAGTTATGTTACAATAGAAACGTGTGTAAGTTTGAACGTAATGGAAATTTTAGACATTTTATTTATTGTATTTTTTGTTTTACACATAATATTTCAGTTTGACAGTTGTGAAAAAGATTTGCAAGAGACTGTAACTATAACTTTTCCAGCTCAACTGTTGTGTCTCCAATAAAAACGTAGTTAAGCAATAGTGCCGATTTAATTTGACAGTAATATAAAGCACTGGGGATAAAATATTGCAAACAATAAATAATACATTCGTGTTTCTAGCATGGAGCTGCTAGAATTTACTAAATATTTGTATATTTTTTTAAAATTGATGTGTTTGGTCATCTCAAATTCCAAAGTATTCACAAGGGAACAATAAACTAAATCATACTGCGAGTGTAGTAGCCGTAATCATGTTACTGTTTTATTGCCAATACGTGCTTCCCTGTAGTTTTCAGAGATTAACTTGGTATGTATTGTGTTAAATGATTTATTGTTCCATTTTTATTTCCCATAAAACTACAGTGAAATAGTTTTTAACAGTTTTTTAAAAACAGTGGAACTTTTAAAAAATGTTTATGGCAACAAGTTTTACATTCAACAGTTTTTTAACCCAAGGTAAAACGTCGATTAGAGCTAATTTGAAATATTGCAACTTTCCGGAATATCGACTTATTTTGATGTATTTTAATTTCTCGGTTTCGTTTCACTGAATAAATAAAGTTTACAGTTTACTTGGGTGGAATCGATTCGGCTGCATTTCTGGTTAACTTCCAAGTCTAAAAATTAAATAGCTTTGTAATTAAGACTTGGAAATTTTTTTTATCTGTCTTTAACACAAAATATGTGGTTTCAGTTTGACAATTATTGTAAACATGATTTGCACAATGCTAAAATTATAAATTTTCCAGCTTATTTGGTTCTTTCTCATTAAAAGAACCTGTGGAGACATTTTTAACTTTTTACTGAATTTTTTATGTCGATTTCCTATGTTTGTCTTATTTTCTCAGTTTTAATATTGGAATACAGCTAACTTAAAAATTCGATTTTAAATTATTTAATGCTCTAAATTACATTGAGCAGCGTTTAAACAAAACAAGAAGCTGCAATATCTGGAAAACAAGCCCTAAATCTAGTAAACAGTTTCACTTACGTTTTTGTCACACCCTATGAAACTCAAATTCTATTTTTCAGTTGAAACAAAATATGTATTACTAATTATGTTTATTAAATATTGAATTCGAACTTAAATGGTATCATCTATCATTATTACCTAAGGTTTTCGAGTTAGTCTTTCCAAAGTCAGGTGAACATGTATAAAAACGCCTAGCAATAAAATTAATGAGTTTCATAGGCGTTCCTAAAAAGGTAAAAAATTATAATAATTTGTATATAATGTGTAGAAAATTCCTATTATATGTTCATTTGGCCAACAACATATTTTAATTATTTATGTTCTCAAACAATTTTATTATATTAATGGTAAATTCCGTTTTGTTCCGCTTCAAAAGGTCTACAAAATGCCATGTTTTAATAATATTAGTAAACAAAGTATCCCTCTTATTTCTCCCTTTCGCAATTGTAATATGAATGATTAATAGAAGGTGCCTGTAATAAATTAAAATTACCTGAATCACAACAAATTCCGCATTGATGCACTGCACTGCTAGGCAATTTGTCGACCACTTGTCAACAACTGAGATTTATTGCCCAGTCGCCCAGTGCAGCTGTGTTATGCCCGTGCGCGCATTCTTCAACTGGGCGTATACATTTCCACGTTTAGTTCGACCAGCCCTGTATACGGGTATGGCTAAATAAATATGGGAACAAGTTTTTCAAATACTTCAATGCCGAGTTGCTGCATCAGCGACCAAACCTGGTACATACTATCAACCTCTTGGTTCTTCAATTGAGGTCTGAAAGAATATACCTACGAGTTTTTTACATTTTTAATAATTTATTAATATAGTTCCGTTTGTTCCTTTCTAGGTAAATGCTGTGGAACTTGTGGAGGCAATAAAAATTGTTAGTGTATTTTAATTACTATAGTAGTAGTAATTTTATTTGTGGTTATAAAGACAGAAAATATAATTTTGGAAATCGAGCTGTATTATTATTATTGTTTATAAGAGAATAAATCCATTTAATTCCATTGTAATAATAATTAATGTGCGAAATTCATAAACTAATTAATTCTAAATAATTTTCTTGACACATGATTTGGCAAACTAGCAATTCTTTGGCACGTATACATAAATGATTATCTGTCATTCCAGTGGCTCTCAAAATGTACATGTAGATGGATGAATTAAAAAAAATAGTGTCTTTAGATATTTGTAAATTTGAAAAATTACCCATTGGACTCATTTACTTCGCGAATTATACCCTTAGTTAAAATAAATGTAGAGACATTCAAGACTCACCTTGTATTTGCTGCCTTGTAAATCAACATCGGGTGGGTATAAAGATAGTCCTCTTCTTCAGAATAGCTTAGTTAAAATTATATGCAATTCCTACACAAAAATAGTTTTGTAGGTCTGTGTCGAAACTATTCTTAAGTCGATTGTAGATAATCGATGTTATTGGATTTGGGCCACCCACTGATATAAGTTTCAGAGCAGATTCTAGGACAATAGGGTCAATTCGTTGACAATCCTTTTCCGAGCACTATCCTTTCGGTTTGACCAACCGCTGTGTTTTCTTGGGACGTTTTTCTCTATACGCGGATGTTAAACAACCACAACACGTTCCTAGACTTCCACAGGAAAGTGTTTTGCACACAGCTAAGCGGGCTGTGCAGATATTCCGTCCCGTCTTGCTTGTCAATTTGCGCACGTGTGTTAATATCTGTCGAACAGAAAAAATCGCGTGAACTACAGGTTTGTTTAACAGTTCGAGTTCGCTAAAATGGGAATAAATAGAAACATTTAAAGTACGATAGTTTTTCGGGTTGCTATGCTGTGGCCTATGTTCCTGGTCACCGCCACTTACAGACTGCATTTCCTTGGCCATATTGGTCCGCTCGTAAGTAAGTAAAATTCCCGATCTAGTAATATTCATAGTTTTAAACTTCGTGATGTAGTTCTTGTTGTATTTTAGCCTTAAATATAAATCGTCAGTTCCGTGCAAAATCGTAAACACGAAATCGATGTTAATTGCAATAAAAATAAAACGAGTTGTCTTGTCTAGTCCTTCACTAACACCGGAAACGTGAGTCGATCAAACAAATTTAACTGACAAATCAGATATTTGATATCTCCCCTGTTAGATTGGTTAGAATTGCGAGGGAAATTGGTCCATGCGAACCGACGTAGAACCGATGGTTGCCGTTGCTGTGGTTTGCGCCCTGACTAAAAGGAATATGCCTCGAGTCAACCTGAAACCGTGACATGTTCAATCAAACGCATGAGGTAAGGTATTACCTTGTAGGAATGAATAAATATGAATAGGATAAGAATATAAATGTAAGAAATTAATAAAATGTAAATGAACCTTTAGATATCGGTGATAATTTTTTGTATTTGTTATTTAAAAAAGGTTGGTTTTGAATGGGATTATAATTTTTGTGTTTTGTGAAGTGGAAATCTTGATATACAGGGTAGTAACGTAAATCTAAGATATGGAAACGCTTTTTTATATAGAAACTTACGTAGGGAGCACTCTGTATATCAAAAAAGCAGCATCTTGGTTTTGTGTAACAAAAGTTCAGGTGATATCACGAGATTATCAAGATAACATGTGTTAAGGAACTCTGCCCCCACTCGGGTTCAATTTTAATGTATATTATGTATAAATCAAGTCGCAGACAAAGATTGTATTGTTTGTATTATCCTCTAAAATGAGTACGTGCTATTCGTTACGTACATATATGTTAACATGCATTTATACCATAAAACCTCGTTGAAAGGATTGTTAAAAATTGTAATTAATTATAGCCGACAAAACTAATTTTATAACACGAGATATTAAACTGTTGGGAACGAGATACTGGCAACACAGAAAAAAAAAATAAGAAAAGTCGAACGTGCCTGCCTGCGTTATGAAATTGAGTATGAAAAACATTGTTATCTACAAAAACATGTGGTACACTGACCTCAGAAAAATCATACTAGATGTAGGTATTATGTTGCCGAAGCGGTACAAATAAAAATACTTTACAATGGATACTAGGTTACATTAATAATTATGTTGCCGCTGTGATTTTGTTTAGGATTGACTTACAATAAACTTTTTAAGTTTTTCACATACTTGGAAATTACTCTCAGTCAAAAAATGATCAAAATACCTTATAAAATAAGTATACCTTTTTATATAATCTTTTTTCCATAATCGGTTAATATAGGTGTATACAGGGTATTAGAAATTTGACTGCCTTAATTTTAACGCACGATAGAATCCATTAAAATAAACAAAAATACCTTCATATCAAGCAATGTGGCAACGGCGCGGCGGTTAATACGAGGTATTACTAAGCTGTCCAGCAATACGCAATTCTGTTGGTGTTGGTATCTGGAATTGGACCGTGCCGGCGTGTTTTTTGCGTCCCACTATTTCCTTTTCTTGAGGTGTTTTCCAGCGAGTGCGCGAAAATTGGATCGTTCGTGCATCGAAAATGGTGTAGGACATGTTATATAGTTGTTTGTTTTGTACTTGCGCGTTTAAAAATTACTGAATTTTGCGTTTTGGTAAGTCCCTAAATTATTTCTTCTTCTTTGGGTACTTTAATTACATATTTTTCAAATTCATAATTAAAAGTAAGTTCCTGTTTTAAGAGGTACATATTTCTAAAATTTGAGCTAAAATTTAAGCACAATACTGTCTTTGTACTACAAAATCGATACATTTTATTTTATTTATTTAAAAACTGGATAACGGAAAACCATTGTCTTGAAATTTACTAAATGTTTCACAGTAATAGTTGTTTACATTTTTTCCGTAGGACAAGTCTGCCGCGTGCACATGTGGTGTGAATCAGCTGTGTAGCGCTGTTGTCACGTTGTGATGAAACTCCCCAATATTAATACTTGCTGTATTTTGCAAACTGTTAATCTTACGTCCCTGTAATATACAACTTTTTGGTTCATTTACGATTACTCTATCTCATGCTGAAGTTATGGCAGTCATACTTCTTACACCCTGTATTATTCATATTTCAGGGGATGGCTGTCACAAATCCACACCAGATGACCTCATTTTAAAAAATATTTGGACAGAATTGATCTTTAAACTATTAAAGAAACAAGTGACTCTTGTTTAATCTTTATAAATCGAACATTTTTAAAAGTATGTGGGTGCTTTTGTAAAATTCACAATATTGATCGCATGTGTTTTGTTGAAACACCACTTCCCAAAATTTAATGAATTTTTTTAAAATTCCATTTGTGCATGTGTCGTTGCTGAAAAGTAAATTCGGACTATCGCTAATTTTACTCGTGTCGTATGTTTGTTGTTGACTACCATTAAGAATTAATTTACGCTCTTAATATTCTGTTTTTTTTTATCTTTACTGAAACGAATTTAATTGTCGTAGCATAACAGAGATCCTGGAAATTGTCAGACATACAGAAAATATTAAATGGGTACAGTAGAGCAGAATTTAATATTTACGTAGGCATACGTCTAAGAAAGCAATTGTATTAAGAAAATCTCCTTATATAAATCAGTTCTAATGTAACTCCGTTGTCCGCGGTCTAATTGAAGAAATTCTTCAACGTTTTCTTAAGTATCATATAATATGTTTGATGTTACATTAACAATTATTTCTATTTGAATAAAATCCAATATGGCAGGCGTTGAAAAATGGTAACTGATATATATTGGAATTTTTTGGGTCAATAACATGAAAAAGAGTACCCTTAATTTATGAGTAGACATCCGAAATAGGCTAAATCTATGGTTAAGCCATGTGCCGCTCTGTGTTCACGATACACAATGCTACTGTCTACCAAAAAAATATTTGCCATACACTCGACCAATCAAATCGTCAAACTCATTCACACACGCACAAACGATGAAATGCATGGCCAACGTCCCTTAACTGAAATCCGATTTTACAATTGTCGTTGCTATAGTGTTTACAGTAGTTTTTAGTAGTTTGTGTCAAAAATGGCTTGAGTGTATAGCAACTCGGAGTGGAACATTTGTATTATGCATGCATATTACATGAAAACAATTAAAAAAATTAAGTATTTTTCCCACATCGTCACTAGAACTACAACTGATTATAGCGACGCAGGTTTTATATTTGTTTAAGTAATTAATAATAAATAAGAATCCAATACCGCAATATTTTAAAAAGCATGGCGGGGGCACCTATTTTTTCAACGGATAAACAATTTTAGAGTAAATCGTTACTCACGCCTAGCCTTGTGGATGTCACGTTGCTTTTATAAAAAATGTTGAAATCCGAAATAAAATGGAACTATATTCAGTTTGATTTACACGCTTTGAACTTGTCCCAAATATATTTTAATGTTTTTTTTATTTTAAAACGGGGATCGTTAACAATTTGCTTTGCATAGGTATACTCTAATGTCGTGTCTAATAAACCTGTAAGATGCTTCCCAATTTCCAAGAACTTATTTACATATTATACAGGGCGAAACAAGCTTTTGACCGAATTTCAGTGACGGATTTTACCTCATAAATTGTCAAAAGAAATCGATGTAAGCTTTAGGATAACGTGTGTCCTAATATATCGCCGTGGTGTTTCTAATCTGTTCCTTTGTCACAGAAAGTACAGGGTGTTTTTTTCATATCTTTAAACTGAGGTTCAGTTGTTTTTCTAATTGCATATTCTGATTCCGCAGGACATTTTACATATATCTAATTTGTCCCATTCAAATGTTTTAACAATAAAGTAAAAACTTATAATAAAAATATAAAATATCTTACACACTACTGACGATAGTAGAATTCTTATAGCAAAAAAGTTTTATTTTATACATTTGTTCTATAAATTTTTTAATTTTTGTGTAAAATCTGAATTAAAAATTGATATGACGTGATTATGTCACATTAACGCTATTTATTTGTGTTTATTGACTTACGTTGTAATTGGAATTCATTTCAAAACTCCATATGGAAAGAATATGCCGTAGAAACAATTTGAGAGAATTGCCAACTTCCTTAACTATTTATATTCTCACGGTACGTACATACTTCACTGGACTTATTTTTAATATTTCAGAAATACTTTAAACGCCTTACTATTAAGCTTAAGCGATCCTCATCTGGTCGCATCGATAATAATAAATCTTAATTTAGTGATAACAGTAATAACACTGGTGTAAATACGTACATAATAAAAATAAATGTAAAATAAACAAAATAAAAATAAATTGATATAAATAAAGCGTACAAAAATAAATCATGTTATAACACCGGGACATCCAACCCAGCTCTGGGAAATTCAAAAAACTTTTAGGCACGTCCCGTACCTACTATTCAGACTTGTGAAGTCTCTGACGCCCATGTACTGAAGTTATGTTTGTTTACCCTTCAAATCAGGTTAAATATGGCCTCACTACACAATTTTCAATTAAGTGCGTTACATCTCCTGAGATTTTTAACGTTTAACACAAAGGGATTTACAGTATGGCGTTTCTGTTTAAATTGAATTCTCAAACCGTTGTAGCTAGCCCACTGAAACCTGTAAAATGGTCTGTATTGCATTTAGAAGGATGTTTATCGAACTTAGTTGTAATTTGATAATTATCAGTTTTTAAATGAAATACATATATTTTTGTGCAACGTTTCGGATATTTGTATACAGGATCTCCGGGAACATTTATACAATTTTGCTGTGCAAATGTCTTATAAACTGTTATCTTAAAGAAAAGAACCAACCAAAATTTTGAAGGCCCATCGCTATTTAAGGTAGTAACATTTGATGTTTCGACAAGTTTAGTTATCTCAGTAATTCACATAGTATCTCAAAACAGTAAAAAAAGTTAGATATAGGTTATGTAATACAGGATTAATTTTAAATATACTACAATTTGCGAATTAAATGAGTTTAGTGTATTTAAGGATATTATTTTTTAATCCGTCCATCTGTACATTTTGGGGACCGCTGTCCTAGAACGTAATCAAAACTCTAATAATGCATATATTTAGAAACAATTTTTTTTTAATTTTACTCTACTACGATTTTTTTTGAGACCAAATTTATCCGAAATCTAATAAATCACGTTATTCTAGAAGAGGTTCAAAATCTTACCACGTCCAATTTTTTATCTAAATGTGTATTTTATTTGAGCATTTGTACTCCTCAATAATTCATTTTTTTTTGAGATGGGTTTAAAATTGCAAAAAATTGACGATGAATTTAAAAAATCGGAACCTAAAAAAGTTGTAACAGGTTTTCGTATTTTCTAAGTGCACATGCGGCAAAAAATTGATACGCTTATTGATGTCAGGATAAAACAAACATGCCAGATGTACTTAAGTTGATAAATACGGTAAAAAAATATGATACAGAGGATAGACCATCTAGCACATTTGGTAATTGAAAGGAATTTTAAAGAAATTGACAAAGATGCTTCTTTATTTGACTTAATGTCATATAAGAAGTTAGACATTATAACTTCTGTGTAACACCGGCAACAGTGCACATCTGATATACGTTATGCTTAAGTTCTGTAGAGAAGTTTTCATTAAAAAATCATAGTTATTTTAAATTTGATTTTTTCACTGAATAAATAAGCCGCTACCGTCGTTTAATATACGTGCACATTTAGGATGTAGCACTGCATTGATTGCATCTACTTTCTAGTTTATTGTGTCTCATTACCTTATTTACCTGTTTAGTATGATATAGCAGTGGTTAATTTTAAAGAGCAACTGCTATAATCTTTCCGATCTCAGTTGAAGAACCAAGAGGTTGGTAGTATGTACCAGGTTCGGCAACTCAGCATTGAAATATTTGAAAAACTTGTTTCCATATTTATTTAGTCATACCATATATAGGTCTGGTCGAACTAAACGAAGTGGTTGACATGTATACTCCCAGTTGAAGAATGCGCGCGCGGGCAAACGGCGTATAACACAGCTGCACTGGGGGGAGTGGGCAATAAATCTCAGTTGTTGACAAATTGCCTAGCAGTGCACTGCAGCAATGCGGAATTTGGTGTGATTCAGGTAATTTTAACTTATTATACACCTTCTATTCATATTACAATTGCGAAAGTGCGAAAGGGAGAAATAAGAGGGATATTTTGTTGCATGCAACATTTTGTGGATTGAAAGTGCTTTTTGATCGTCAGTTTCGGAGAATAAAGTGTCCACATGTGAGTTTCCGTGGGATGATGGCATGTAAAAAATAGCATTTAGAGGCCTCAGGACTTCAGTGACATTTAATTCCTCTAAATTAAAAATGTGCTTTAGTACATAATATGCTTTGGTTTTCATTAACCCTGTGGTTATTTTAGGCGAAACTGAATTCTGTCATGAATTTGTTTACTGTTCCCCCTATATCGAAATGTATTGTTTTGGCAATGAAGAAATATTTCTGCTTCCAAATTTCATTGCAGGGTCATAAATAATAACGAGACCTGGCGAATTTTCAATTTTTAAACTACTTCTGAGTCACGATCAGCCATGATTTAAAATTTAAAACTTTTTTTAATTGAACCGTTACGATTTTGAAAGGCAATAGTTGTCTCTCTGTAATGTTATACGATGATGTACTTCTTTACGATTACTTTAAAACCTGTCGTTTCTCGAGAAATCTCAGTTTTTATCTCCTCTTTGAAGATAATCTATTTTTTAGCTAGTTAGTATGAGAATAGAAATTCTGTGGTGTATTTTAGTACTTGACCTTAATTTTGCTGGTGTGAATCAGCTCGAAACAGTTAAGGGACTGGGGGTAAAACACATTATCATAAAGAACTAAATCAGAACGACTGCGGTGCGATATTTAAATTGAGCCGCACCACGGTGAACTAGGCGACCTTTTTCCTACTTGCATGTTTATGACCTATCCCTGTTTATTTTCCGTTCATTCTATATATGTACACATTTACACACGAGCTTTTTCCTTCACGGACAATCAACTCTAGCCACAAACTAACCACAAAATACCTTCGGTGGTATCAGTACACACTTTCGCAGAAGCCACTAGTATTTGTTCCTTTCCAAATAAATATTCAATACGTAAACGTTAATAAGGGTTACTAAAATAAAACGGGGTGTTTTTTGTGTATATGTCGTCTTTTCAGTCATTTTAGAACAACATTTTTGTATGATGACTTTTGACTCTAAATAAGTTTAAAATAAAGGTTGTACAGTCTTTCCGATCTCAATTGAAGAACCAAGAGGTTGGTAGTGTGTACCAGGTTCGGTCGCTGACGCAGCAACTCCGCATTGAAATATTTGAAAAACTTGTTACCATATTTATTTAGCCGTACCCCAGTTGAAAAATGCGGGGGCGGGCAAACAGCGTATAACACAGCTGCACTGGGCGACTGAGCAACAAATCTCAGTTGTTGACAAGTGGTTGACAAATTGCCTTGCAGTACAGTGCAGCAATGTGGAATTTGGTGTGATTCAGGCAATTTTAATTTATTGTAGGCCCCTTCTATTAATCATTCATATTACAATTGCGAAAGAGAGAAATAAGAGGGATATTTTGTTTACTAATATGATTACAACATGGCATTTCTCTCTTTCGCAATTGTAGTATGAACGGTTAATAGAAGGTGCCTATAATAAATTAAAATTACCTTAATTACACCAAATTCCGCGTTGCTGCACTTCACTGATAGGACATTTGCCGACCAACTGAAATTTATGGCCAGGTCGCCCGGTGCGGCTGTGTTTGTGCGGCGTTTGCCCGCGCGCGCATTCTTCAACTGGACGACCTGACCTGTGTATGGGTATGGCTAAATAAGTATGGGAACAAGTTTTTCAAATATTTCAATGCCTAGTTGCTGCGTCAGCGACCGAATCTGGTACATACTGCCAACCTCTTGGTTCTTCAATTGAGATCGGAAAGACTATAACATTACCTACGAGCGAGAGCATTATCTCCTTAAGCTTGATTCAAAAGTTTATGCATCCTTGTTGCGGAAAATCGCACGTTTCAAAAATCGTCGCTAACACTTAAACGCAAATGAGATATCAACACTCAGAAGAAGTTATGCGGAACGCAATGCTGCCAACCGCGCACCACAATTTCTCCATTAGCGCCTAATTAAAAAAGTTCGGTTATTTTCTGACCAGACCTCGTATTCATTGTCTTTTTTTTAAGAGGAAATAAATTTGAGAAAGATTATGTAGTGTAGTTGTTCATGATGAGAGCTTTATTTTAGTAGTTTAAATAAAAGTGGTACTAAAACATTTTAATAATTTTATATTTTAATACAAATTTATTTTTATTACAAATAAAATGTAAATTTATTCAACTTACGTGCTGGACATAAACTATCCTTGAGTACCTCAGTAAGTCGTACATATTTTAGCTACGTACTTACTATTATGAGGAACGATAATATTGAGAATATGATGGAGAATCTGCATCTTTAGCAGTATGTCACGTAGCTTTCGGTTTGACGGTAAAATTGTGGAATATGATGACGCAAATCTTAAAAAGTCGGTTTCTTAACCTGACAGATATTTGAAAAACGGTTTAGAATTTAATAATAATATTGTAACGCTTTAAAAATTGCATTAAAAATACTTTTTAATTGGTTAACTGAACTAAAAATCGTTTTATTTTTGGGGTACAGGGAAATGTTTGCTACTTAGCAATATACAGAGTGTTTTAAGTTAGATCTCCAGTTATATAAGAAGCCATCACAATTTTTTTTATTTCTTAGAAAATAGATGTTCGAAAATGTTATGAAATAGAGATACGAGAACTTTTTGTAAGAGTTTTTAACAGCTTTCATATAAATGTAAACAAAAAAAAAGTTTTGGTTAATTTTGTTAAGTTTTTTACGAGTTAGTTAATATTAAGATTGATTAATTGCCTGCTTAATTAATTTTAATAATATGTAATTATATTGTCAAAATGATCATTAGTATTTTATTAAGAACCATTAGTTTATAAGTACATAAGTACTAACAACTGAATCATTTCATTGAGTTAAATTGTCATGTGTTATATTCTACTTATTTATTGTTTCAAGTCGGATCAATTTTACCGACAAGTAAATTTCCAAAAAAATTTTACGTGTTTAGTGACTTTAGGAAAAAGAAATTTTTTCCTCGCTAAGTCTTCCGCTTCTGGGCTAAACATTACGATTTCAAGATGTATTTTGCAATACAAAATTAACGTTTACCCATTCACAACCAATCAGGATATGTGAAACTAACCTTAATAAGTGGTTGCTCGTGAAAAATAACGAATTTTTGTTTATACATCTACTTCAAATAAACAAAAAAGTAAAAATAACTTCCTGTCAGGAAATACTCGTTTGTTTTTGAAAATGAAAAGACATATTTATAAATTAATTACTAAACTACCTTTGCCCCACGCAGTTTAGAATCTGTGTCTGAAAAAGATATATTGGAATCGAATTGGTCTGTTTTTAATATGAAATAAGCAATTGTCAGTCATGATTTATTTACCACGCAATGACGCTTAACATACCCTTTTAGATTCATTGTAAGACATTTTGCACCCGCGTTTCTATATGGAAATACGCGACGACTGCAACGTAAATATGGCATGCTCTCCTTAGGATTTACATTATTATTTAGCTAATGACTGCTTTTTAATACCGCATGTAGCTTTGTCGCGACAATGAAATCAGTGTATACTAGTATACAAGATGCGAGATCTCGTACGTGATCATTTAAATTAGCAAAGTGGCGCAAGATTTTGTTCGTAGGTATTTCGAGCTTCACTTCAAGTTCTTGAATTAATTTGAATAATTAGTTACGCTTGATGTACTGACAAACAAAATACTGAATATTTCCTTTGTTTGAAAAATTTGAAATATTCTCCATATCCGTACGTTCAGACATCTCTGTATACTACTGTTAATGTTGATATAATTTTTAATGGGAATATTTTACTTTTTATTTCAAATTATTGAGATATTTTTTATTGAAGGATTGTTTTTAAAAACGTCTAGGAACAATTTATTTAAAAAAATAATTTTTCTAGGCTATAAAAGAAAAATCGATCTATAAATATTTAAAAACGTCTATATAAATAATAAATTAAATTCAGTGATAATATTATCTTTCAAAGAAAGATCGTGTATTCGTGTTGCTTTAAAGTCAAAAAAATTTTGAGCAGGAATTTTTTTAAGAGCAATTCCTTGAGAAAATTAAAGAATTGAACGCTGCTTTTTTTGTTGAGGTTTTGATGACGACATTGTAATCGTGTGTATTACAAGAAATTTCTATAGATCTTTTTTTAATCGAGTACTTTTACAATCATCGATTTATTCCACACTGCGGTATTTAAGCTATTTTAGATTTAAAACGGTAATTTGAAAATTGCTCGCTTTCCAAATAAAATGGAAGAGAGCTTTTTTCAATGAAATACAATTCACATCTGTTTTCAGTGGCAAAATCTCAGTATCTCAGTCACTGTCACTAGTTTACATAATTATATAAAATTCAATAACTTTTTATAGTCTTTCCGAAGTCAGTTGAACATGTATAAAAAACGCCTAGCAACACAAAAGTTTCCCGCTAAAGGTAAAATATAATAATTTGTATATAATGTGTAGAAAATTTCTATTATATGTTCATGAGGCCAACAACATATTTTAATTATTTATGCCCTCAAACAATTTTATTATATTGATGATTGATTTCGTTTTGTTCCGTTTCAAAAGGTCTCCAAAATGTCGTGTTGTAATAATATTAGTACACAAAATATCCCTCTTATTTCCGTCTTTCGCAATTGCAATATGAATGATTAATAGAAAGTGCCTATAATGAATTAAAATTACCTGAATCACACCAAATTCCGCATTACTGCACTGCACTGCTAGGCCATTTGCTGACAACTAAATTTATGACCAGGTGGCCCAATGCGGCTGTGTTTGTGCCGCGTTTGCCTGGGCGGTCATTCTTCAACTGGCAGACCAGGCCTGTACATGGGTATGCCTTGCCTAAATAAATATGGGAACAACTTTTTCAAATATTTCAATGCCCAGTTACTGCGTCAGCTACCGAACGTGGTGCATACTGCCAACCTCTTTGTTCTTTAATTGAGATCGGAAAGACTATACCTTTATGTTAAATTTCAGTTATTTTCGTAAATGTTATATTTGACAAAAACTTTAAAATTTCGAAAACTAAGCCGTTTATAAAATAGACCGATACTTGGGTCGATACGAACTTTTTTTAAAGATAATCAGCTCTGAAATATTTTTATGTACTTACGTCAACATCCTGTATATAATTGGATGTAGTTCGATTTTCTTAATATTTCAGTTATAGTTTTTTAATGTATAAAAAAAAATAAATTACAACTAAAAATATATCAAGTATTTTTATTTAAACAAAAAGAAAAACGTATTGCAGTTATATGACCAGTTTAATGTTTTTATCAAAGTAAAATCTGTTAAAAAAAATAGATTCTTGTTTCCTCACCAAAATGCGCGAACGCGGACAAGAATTAAATTAAAATTTAGTGCAAATTCGCACTTACAAGTGCGGATTATTTCGAACACCCCCTAGTAGCTGGTTAAAAAGATAGGTTAACTAATAATTTTTATACGTTTTACTCACTGATCTGATCGTTTGATTAGTTCCCCAAGGTTCAATTGTATCAAAAGTACTGGCTCGAAGGCAGTACTTTAATTCACGGATTGCAAAATATTTCTTGACCGGAACAGTGGAAGTAATCAGGAATGTAGTGGGATATGCTTTGCCGAGTGCTGATCCAAAGCATATTTTTTTGTTTACATCAGCAAATGTTTCGTATCTACGTCCCGTTATTTTTCAACCGACAGCAATTTTGACTTGCACACATGAAATTTTCTCTTTGATGTTGAATTACACGATAAAATATGACAACTGATAACTACGTATGAATTAATATAATACATTTGTGTTTTGTATTGAGAACGACATATAAGTCAGTAATAAATCTGTCATTTTATATATTGTTTTATGAAATTTACTAACCTTTCGAATCTTTACACCGAAGTCACAAACTAGAAATTTGCTGCAACAGCGTAATCGATGTCCGACAGTTTCAAGTTAATCGTATAAGCTACCAAGATAGGGTTGGTCGACAATCGAAATTTTCACCGATGTTTCGATTACAACAACCCTAGCTGTCCACAGAGCTATTCTTGAACATGGAAGGAAAATTAACTAATGGAATTTGCCAAAAATCATGTTTACAAAATTTTCATTTTTTTTTTCAATTTTTCTTTTTTCCAAATTGTTTTTCTAAGCCAAATGCTACATACACCATATTGTTAGGTTGAAGTTTTGCACCCGCGTTGCTTGGATCAGTCAATATCGGTAACATTTTCTGGACGACATGCCTGGGATGCAACACAATAAAATCTTTGTTGGGATTAGGATTTGTCATTTTTCTCAAAGCGAATACGCTTTGTACTCTGTTCAAATAAAGGCTCCATAAAAACGATTATTCCTTGTAGTTGTAGGACATCGTGATAAAATATTTATCAAGCCTTGAGTTACCGATAGTCGCTAAAATAAATGTAGATAATTAATATTTGAGTTATCTGCCATTTCATTTTTGTTATGTCTAAGAACGTAATGATTATCTTTAAAGGTTTAGGGTTAAGTTTTATGTCGTACAAAGAGCACAAAAACGTCGTTTTGTTTCTATGCATTCTGAAGTTTTTGGTATTTAATGCAGTCGGAAGATTTTTTTCGAAATTTTGTTTTGCTTTGTGCTTATTGTACCTATTCTAGAAACATAACAAACGTAGTGGTACTTTGTTTTCTTTAAGAACGTGCTGAATTCTCAATGTTAACTGTTTTTAAGATTCTGAGAAGTTCGGATTTCTATTTCATAGCATATTGTTAGAGTCAAACGTATGTAAATGGTTGTTACAATATTTTTAATGGACAAATAGAAGTTTTTACTTTCTGGATACAATTAATTTCTAAAACACCCGTAGTCATCGATTCTTTTTTTATATATATAAAATTTATCGATATTCATTAGATCAACTAAGTTATAATCTGTATGCGATATTTTTACAAATATTATCGACGTAAAACGGTTTGTATCGACAGTAAAAACAATATAGGTAGGTAAGTTATTAAGCAATATTCTCCGAGTATATTGATTATTTCCCAAGTCATGGTCGTGCAAAGTAACAGAAATGATTTTTTCGTAGTTTAATTTCCATTCATAATTTCTATTAATAGGCAAGCTGAAATAAACCACTGCAGCTCCTATTTCATTACAGTACTTTTTAACGTACGTTCCTATTCAAAATTATGTGAAAATCATGTTTTTTATGTTAACAATTTTCCTAAATTATCCTTGACGTAACTCATCCACAAAGTGTTTTGAAAAGTGGCCATAAATTCAGGGCCGCCGGTAGAACATAAAAAAATATATACCTTTGTTTTTTAGGCATTGGGCTTCAAATTTTTTCCATAACTTTTTCAAAAACCAATTGAACAAAGTTTTTGGAGATGCTAATACGTCTATTTTACTTTTCTGCTATCTCGTAGAGGTCGCTAATTACGATCTCTACCAGTAACATTTTGTTTTTAAGGTTAGGTTTTTTGGTATGGTACTTAGGCAACATTTTTTGCATTACCAATACGGGCTGCTTATATAGTTTGATTTATTCGAAACATATTTGGTCTCTATGCTATTTTATTCGTAAATACATATAATAGTTTTTGAGCAAAAAAATGAAATGGGTCATGGTGCACACCCCGTAGAATGCTTTTAAGAAACTGTAAACACATGAGTTAGTCATAATTATTGAGTATTTTTACAAAATTCTCGACAAAACAGGAAAAGGTGCCCGTGATTTCCGTGATTTTCACTGCGAAAAATTAAAGGAATCCTCATTTTTCAACATTTTTATAGTTTGGATAGGTTTTCTTGTTGTGTCATTGTCTCACTAAAAGTACGATTTCTTGTCAACAAAACACCATCTAATTAATGAAAAGAAATTAAGTAAATCCTTGATATAAACGGAAAACCATAAAATATCATAATAAATGTTGAAAATGACCACTTCCCATCATTACACAAGATTCAGTACGTCGAAGATTTGATCCAAGGATCTGGTTAAAAATTCCTGGAAAATTCTGAATTGCCGCACGCGAAGCAATAATGCGGTTTCTCAGCTTTATTCCGCTAGGTGTCTTGTACATTGAAGCGCTCAAATAACACCATACACAAACATCAATAGGATTTAAGTCGGGTGTTCGAAGAGGCCAAAACGTGGCTTGAATAGAATTGAAACGTATAACGACAAATTTTTATTTGAACTACCACCATTAGTTTTCATCGTTGAATCTAGTTGAATCTTTAGTTAAATGAAGTTATCTAATAGCGATAGAAAAAACGTTATACAAAAAGTTACTTGTGGGGGTAGTTACTTCTATCCCTTGCATTCGAAATAGATCAAGAAATTATCTAGTAAATTCCATTTCGATAGTAGCAAAAGTGTACCCTAATATATTCTTTATACTCGTATATATAAATAGAAAAAGTTGTCTTACATTTTT
Source organism: Anoplophora glabripennis (assembly GCF_000390285.2). Classification (NCBI taxonomy): domain Eukaryota; kingdom Metazoa; phylum Arthropoda; class Insecta; order Coleoptera; family Cerambycidae; genus Anoplophora; species Anoplophora glabripennis. The sequence goes on along the minus strand of NW_019416325.1, from coordinate 3,882,891 downwards.
ATATTGTGGTAACACCTGAATATATTGAATATTATTTTAAAACACAAATTTGTTTCAAATATGTAGTACTTATTTATTTTAAAATAATTAGTTGCTGATATATGCGTAGAAATAATTGTGTACTAAGACATCATTGGTGTGTGGAAAAGTTTAAATTTCCAACACTGAAAATCAATATTTTAGCACACGCCGCTAGACTGTTTTTTCTCACTTACTTTGAAACGCTCTGTATACGGGAAGTGTCATTCAGTAAATGACACGGTTCCAACAAAGTTGGCGCACAGTACCATAAGTGAAAACTGGTCTTATAAATGCTGCTATCAAATGATGTCATAAAAAGTGGGGGCGTCCTATTTTAAAAAATCTCTATGGCGTCACTATTTCATAAATATGGAGGTTTATATATATATAATTTAAAATAATATATTTGGAACATACTTTTAATAAAAATAGACAATATACCCAACATAATTTGAACACCGCTACTTTCAGTTAGTAGTAAGTTTTCCATTCTATTTTCTTTGTCTCATTATTAAAAATTAATCCTGTTACCAATTTCTTTGGATTATGTAATTATTAGAAGAACGGTTGTACCAGGTATTTAAGTGGAAATATTTTAGCTTTTAGATTTATTTAGCTGTGAAATGGACGGTTCAGTTTATAGCTATGACTCATATATAAATTTAAATTAGAAAGAAAGTGCTTGAAACGAAATCAAGTTCTCCTTTCAGAATGTATTCAAATTAACATTACATCCAGCGTGTAGCACCTATTTGGCTAAAACACGAGTAAAATTGATTATATTAAAAGTATATAAACGCCTCTTGTCGCTGCGAACGTATCTTTTTTAATTAATATCCGTTTAATAGCCTCAGTTTTTTTTACATTCCTGATAATTTATTAATTTTGATTGTATTAAAATATGTTGGTACACATCTCCGTTCGTTTAGAGTAGAACAAATTCTCGATTTTGTATACTTATATTCGATAGGTGCTTTGTCCACCAATAGTAGGGCCCGCACGTTGCTATGCCGGTGTGACCGTCTTTCTATCTCTTTTTTCTGCATCTGTCTGCTTTTCTCGTTACTTTGTAGAACTGCTACTAGAGTCGCCGAACTGTAGTCCGTGGTCCCTAGTCCATATTTGTCAAAATGAAACGGGACAAGAACAATTGGACGATAGACAGAACCGTCTTCAAATTATTTATTAGTACTCTATGCTGTGGGACACAATTAATTTTTGCACATGAAAAATAGACTTCGAATAAAATTTTTCATTTCACATAAATACTTAATTAAGCATAAATACATACACAATTATGTTATGTATTTGTATTTATCACCATTTCACATTTAATCGAAACAACTTATTTTTAGTTTATTAAGTATGTTCGACATTGAATCGTCATCACTCATAAAAAAAACGTGGAAGGGGGCCAGTTCATTCAAAATCTAAAGGCTCAGGCACTATTGTGATTATTCGACGATTTAAATGCACAAAACGAAAATGATATAAAAAAACTGCGGGATTCGTGACAGAAATATATTCGAGAGAAAATCATTATATCAGGGGAGAGATTAGTTTAACTAGGTCAAGGTTAAATAAACGGGTGATGCGTACGTTTTCAGTTTTTTATATAACATGTCGAAATTTCAAGTGTTTTTATTAATGCAAAATTTTTGTTGCAGCCTATCTCGGAGTGGACTTCTTCGAACGTTGTGGAATGGATGGCGGCACTAAACCTATACACGTATTCAGACGTTTTCAGGTGCAAAGACATTAAAGGTGCTGATTTAATAAATTTGGATCGAGATAAGTTAATTGTAAGTGCTCGATTTCATTATTTTATATCTTTATTTTTAGATTAGTTGTTACCAAAAAATATGCATGGTTCGAACAATACTGATTAATTAAAACAAAGTTAATTAATTACTCAAAAATTTAACAAATAAAAGCTTACTTAATTATTGAAAAATATGTTAAGCCAAAGTTGTCATAATTTTACAGTAAAGACATAACTATATATTTATGGTTTAAGTAAAATAAAATACTAGTATAGAATAATTTTCAATGTGGCGACTTCTTGTTTTGCCGCTCGTCTAGAAAATGATGTGAACTTCGAATTTATAATGTACCTATATACCTAAACGACACACATAGTATTATCGAAACCAACTAAATGCCAATTCATAATTGATATGATTGTTTAAAATTTTATTCAGTTTCTTGATAAACCAGTCCATTGTGCAAAAAAATTAAATTGTTCTAAAAATAGTTGTGAAGTACTTTTGTGTTGTGAACTCTAATGTGAAATACACAAATTGTGAAATGGTAGATATGTTAAAAATTGTTTTGTGCGTGTATTGAAAGCGCATGTGGTGAAAATGTGTTACAGGATTATTATATTTTAACACATTTAAAATATTTTTAATTTTCTTAGTGACGCCACTGACGTCGCAGATATGTCAAACTCTAATTATTGTTGTTCCTGAGGGGTAATGTCAAAGATAATGTAGTATCTGGATTAAGATTTCAATCATATGAAGTTTCTCTAAATCTTTTGCGTCACATATTTAGTGAAATTTAATATTATGAAACCAAAAACTCATTAAAAGTTTAGTGGGTTAAATCTAATACAATATTTGATACAAGCTAATAAAATTTGAGTTATTTCCAATATTATTTTTACTGCAGTTTTGTCATATTTTATAGCAACTGATATACGTTAGTTGGCACTTAACTATAAATAGCTGAATAACTATAAATGGCTTCTAGGTTACAGAAGGCACGTACGTGATTTTTTATTGGCATTAATTATTGCTGTTCCTTTAAATTGATTTCTGTATACAGGGTGAAAACTACTTAAATGCTCATCACTGTTCAATATAATAGAAACATGTTCTTTTGTTCTTTTTTATCGACACATTCAAATGTCTCGGGATTTTATTAGGTTTAAATATTTGATTATTTTATATTTAATTCCCAGAAATATGTCGATGTCAAATCTAATAATTTGCAATTAAATTTCTAAATGAAAAATAATAAAAACAACTTTATATACAGGGTATAATTTTGAAAGGGGTCGTATTTATACAGGTGCTACTTTTGAGCTTTAGAAACGCATATTTGTTCGAGAAAACTAAACTTTTTAACATTTTTTTCATAACTTTTGAATCTGATTCACATGCATGTTTTTTAATAATAAATATCATGAAAATTTAACAATGAAGATACACAAACACACTGTACCCGGACAATGAAATAAATATCTTTCAAAACACCACTAAATACAACTAATATAAAATTAAACTTAATAAAATACAAGCAAAATGCAAACGCTGGACCATACAAATTCCAAGACAAATTCTATTTCGAAATCTCCTAAAACGGTAAACTGGAAACTAAAATAAATATAATAAAATCAGCGGTGACATTTTCATTTTTCCTCATTAACGTTGGTTGTTTTTTGCCCGCCTAGCGCCGTTTTGTCATATCACATCAGGTGGATTGATATTAGTCGAAATGATTTTAAAAAATGTTTTAAAGTCTGTAAGATTAGTATTCTTATTTATCTTTTATTATGTACATTATATAACACAGCAAAAATAATTATTTTAAAACATAAATGACTTACTTACAAGTAAAGTGTGCTTATCTACATATCAGTATTAGATAATATTTAATAAATGATATAAAAAATAATATATAATAAATTATAAAAACCCTCAAATATTTTTGTATTGTTTGGTGTTTCGTTTGCATTGACATCAAAAATTTGGTGACATAAAAAAATTAACAATAGTCGCTTAAAAAATGTAACAATGCGTACAGAGTTCGGAAACTGTTCACTGATGGCATAAATAAAAGTTTAAGTGCGGTGTATTTAATTTTACAAAAAAATAATTTCAGATTAGTATTCTGGGGAATACGTACTATTGCCCCCAAAACCCTGTCCCCCACTTAAAGATACACCCTGTATGTAGGAATTTTATGTTTACATAACATTTTGCTTTTTACAGGGAATGGGAATTAAAGATGAATTCCATCAGAAAGCTATCCTGACATGCATAGACGAACTCCTTAAAAAACCCGAGGATAAGATATCTATTGAAAATGAACCCGAAGAGTACGTGTCCTCAGGTACGAACTATGCACATAACCTGACTCAACACAGCTTTAGTTCCCTGGAAAGATGTGACAAATGCAACAAATATCTGAGAGGCATTCTGCATCAAGGTTTTATTTGTCAAGACTGCGGACTCGTTGCTCACAGGACCTGTGCCGCGACAGGACTTCCATCTTGCACGCACCGTCCAATGGATGAGAGGTTACATTTTATCCAATTTAAGTCTTTTTTCGGGCAAGGCCTCTGCATCCAGTTCAAACTAAGTGAAACGCCGGCACCTCAGATCCTCATCAGTTGCGCGCTCGAACTAGAGAAAAGAGCCAAAAATAACGAATCCTTAGAACTATACAATTTGTACTGTGCTACCCCTCCATCAGATCAGTTGCACGTTCTGGTAAAGAGAATCGAAGAAAATCCGAACAATGTTGATCTTACGGATTTCAGTCCCGTTTGTATAGCTAGTGTTTTTAAAAAGTATTTACGTGAATTGCCCGATCCGCTTATACCCGTGCAGTGGTACGACAAGTTCTTGGAAGCTTCGAAGAAAAGGAACGACGAAGAATGTACTTCCATTTTGAAGCAGTTGGTGCAGGAATTGCCCGAGCACCACAAGTCCACGCTCCACTTTATCATGGGCCACCTTTGTCGCATTTGTCAGATGGAATACGCCAGGGGCAATAAGAGCCCTCCGACTGTCCTCATACAAGTTATGTGCCATATTTTTCTAAGGCCTCCCTGGGAACGTATAATGTAAGTATTTCAAAAGTCCTGATAAAAGAGTTTCTAAGATAAGATATCGGTTTTCGTCTTACAAATATGTGGAAAATGCCAAATTACTGTAGTGTGGATGTCTCGCCAGACTAATAATAAATTTATTCGAGTATAGTGAAATATCAAGTAAAGCGGGCTGTTCCGAATTAGAATTTTTTGGGTTGCCATCAAGGCGAGTGATGTCATATGCCTGAAATTTTGAGCTTTGCGAATTTTTTGGATGCCCTTCGGTCACCAAAATGTAGTAGTGTCGGTTAAGCAAATAAAAAAATATGGGACCTGCATTCATTTGTTGCCAAATCAAAAAAATTAGATCGTTTTGATGTGGATTTGTAGAAACTCCAGTGGTGTAATAGAATTTTTGGAAAAATTGGGCATCTCTTTTTTAATTTAACACGTTTTTGTGATTAATATATAATAATTAGCATAGAAATTATTATCGGTAGAGGGTCTTTGATGAAAAGTTCAAATCAAAACAGGTCTGAAACTAATTATGTAAAAAATTTTTGATTAATGAATACCAACATTTCTAAATGGTCTGTATTAAAACCAACTGTTATTTAGAAAATTCATTATTTGGTTCCAAATTCAACAATTTTTATTTTTTCAAACCCATAGAGGGTGTGCAGAAACTGTAATAAAATATCAAAATTTTAAAACTCTTAAAGGCATTATTTTTATATTATGTTTTACGCTGTTGAAGGCATTATAATCTGCAGTATAATCTAAAATTATAAAATGTTAAAATAATATACAGAATTTGATAGAAAATCTTGATCATAAAATATCATTGGAAAATATATAAATTTTTGGATTTTTTATTTGATTTTACACCTGTAAAAATGGTCTCGACTACTTTTTAAGTGTGAGCAAATAAATTAATTAAATCAGTTAAAATTATCATTAAAAAAATGTTATCGATTGTTTTAATAAAAATTGTTATTTTTTATATTTTTTGAAATATATCATTAAAGATTGGAATAAAAGAATCAGTTTATGAAAATGTTCACAATTCTTGAAACATTTAAATACAGGCAATTGTTTCTTTAACAAATACTCAAGTACCCCATGAGACTATATTATATTCTTGTTTAGCGTTTATCGTTCTAGAATTAATAAAAAAAAAATCCTAAAAAAATATAATTTGTAACGTTGTTTTTATGAATTTTGATAACCTCTGCGATGTATCTTTTTTAACATTCCATAAAAAAAATGTGTTTCTCTTTGCGTTATCTTCAAAGTTCGAGACCAAGTGAAATCGGTCGACCTATAAATTTCTATATTGTAAAATTAACATACACTTTCTTTTCCAGACAAGTGGTATACAACACCCAAGCTCACAACAGAATTGTCGAACTATTATTACTATACTGCGAGTGGGGAGAAAAGTTACCAGAATTTGCCTCGGCTCCGGCGATCCCACCACGGAAGGTGTCACGGATGGGTAGCAGCGCCGCCTATTACAGCAGCGTACTAGAGAAAGAAAGGGAGAAAAACAACATGGCCATGTCGCTGCAAGACGCCGACTGGTATTGGGGCGATATCAAAAGGGAAGAAGTAAACGAAGTCTTGAACGATACGGTTGACGGTACGTTTTTAGTTCGAAATGCCTCTAGTAAATGTGGTGAATATACGTTGACATTGCGAAAAGGTGGTGCTAATAAACTAATTAAAATATGTCACCGAAATGGAATGTACGGATTCACTGAACCTTACACATTCCATTCCGTCGTGGAGCTCATAAACCATTTTAGGCACGACTCGTTATCACAGTACAACGCTTCTCTTGATATTAAGCTGCTCTACCCAGTGTCTAAGTATAATCAGGAAGAAGAATTAGCAAAGACTGAAAAAATTGAAAAATTATTTGAAAAATTAATAGCTGTAAATAAGAATTTAGCGGAGAAGAACAAGGTGTCGGAAACGGTTTCAAAGGATTTCAACGAAACCTCATCTGAAGTACAAACTAAACGCCACGCACTGGACGCTCTGAAAGAGTTAGTACAAGTTTTTCGAGATCAAACCTCGATCCAGGAAAAAATCCAAAACGAGGCCCAGCCGCACGAGATTAAAAACTTGGAAATTAATTCGGAACTGCTGAAAAAACGTTTAGATTTGATGTCGGAAAGTTGCGAACAGTTGGAGGAAATACTGAAGCAAAAGGAAGCTTACAAGAAGGTGTTGGAGCGGGAACTAACAACGTTAAAACCTGAAATACATGGGCTCGCCCGAGAAAGGGACAAGTACATGCGGTGGCTTCAACAGAGAGGTTTCTCACTACCGAAAATAAACCAGGTCATCAATAGGAACATCGAGGAAACTTCCGAAGAATGTGAAGTGGATACGGAGACGCTACCCCACAACGACGAGAAGACGTGGTTGATGCTGAACTGTTCACGTACTGAAGCAGAACGACTTTTGGACGGAAAACCGGACGGCACATTTTTAATTAGAAAGTCGCGGCACGTGGACAAATACGCGCTGTCGGTAGTGTGCAACGGTAGCGTCAACCATTGCATCATCAACGAAACTAGTAAAGGTTTAGGTTTTACGGAACCGTACAATATTTACCCGACCTTGAAGGATTTGGTCCTGCATTACGCTACAAACTCATTAGAAATCCACAATGACCTGCTCAATACAGTATTGGCTTATCCAATTTTGGCATGTAATGGAAGTTACATCGGAGAGAATCCTCCCATCTACGTTTCTTAATATGTCAAATCGTGTGATAATAAAAAAGCTGCTGTGACTTTTTTTATATTCCCATATTAATATAGTGGTGATAAAAAAAAACTTCTAACAAATTAAATGCATATGTATATGCATAGATATAGAATAGAAAACTTAATTGCTTAATCACCGAAAAAATGACTGTGATAGTGTACTAAAGATGAGTTTTCACATGTACTTATAACATTAGCACAGTGTGATATCGTGGACGGAAGTTGTTGTGAAGAAATGAAGCTGTGAAGTTGGATATCCGTTTAACAAGATGCACCAGTAACGTAACCAGTTATTAGAGGCTTTAATGTATATATACGAGAAGTCTCTCATTCTCCTATTGATCTGTGCTGATAGCCTGTGAATCAAAGAGTTTTCACTTTGGTTGGTGTGATATGGAAAATTTAGATTCCGTTGTTTTGCTCGTTAAAAAAGCCGTTTCCAGGATCACAAATTCACGGTCTAGTCGCCGTTAAGTGTTTCCTAAAAGCAGTGTCGCCGGAGAAAATTAAAGCAGTAATTTCCCATTTCCCGTTTTTAGGGGATAAAGAACTTTCGTCGTGAAAGAAATTGTGTCAAATTTGCGAATTAATTAAAATAGTTTCGGCGGACCTTAATATTTCAAAGTAAATTTTTTATTCTTGAAAAAAAAAAATCGGTTGATTATGAACGAGAACCTTGTCGAAATCTCAGGGTTGGTCTCATTTGTCTGAAATTTTTTCTGTACGAAAATTCTGCACCCGCTTTAATTTTTGCCGGCTTAAAAGTTCTCAACCTATTTCTTAGGGATTTTATTTAAACAGCTATCTGGTCGATTGCGTAATACTTAAAAGAGTTTGACCTGAAAACATACTTTGGTTTTTTTGCAAAAGGGAATCGTTCCGGTACTACTGCTAATTTTTTTTTAGCAAAAAGTATTTAACTGATCGATCAGCCGGCAAGGAGGTATTTTTGCCTAACTTTTCGATGTTGGTTGATTTAAGTGAAAATCACTTTGATTAAACAGTTTGTTTTTTTATCTACATATTATTTTGTACCTAATAGGTACGTACATCTTATTCGATTACTTTGGAACAAAAAGCATTCTAGATAAGTACTGGAAAATCTAGTAGAAATATTGATATATAAAACATTTCGAGAATGTTTATATTTATTTACTGTTAAAAATCAAAATAAAAAACAAGACTATATATTTTATAAATATAAATTCGAAGAATTAACCCCTTTGTTGTGGTCGTTATGAGGTAATTTTTTTTTTACCCGTAACGAATCTTAGGAATTAAATTAGTGTGGAAGTTTTCCGCAAATATTTTTTTTAGAATTAATTTGCTGTTATAAAACTATATTCGAAACTGATCCGATACGAAATGAGTAAATGTAGAATATCCGTGACATAATTAGTTTCAATTTTATTGACATACAACACTACAATCTCGCAACATCTTCATTATACTTTAATAAAACATTATTGATTTTAATCCTTTCTTTTAATAATTTTAATATACAAGTAACTGTTTTGGCTCTCTCAGTTATGTCCATTGTTTAATTTCACATATACTCATCTCATAGTGATATGATATTGCTTATATTGTTTTGAGATTATTCATAACTTAAATTCCGAAGATTAATATTTTTCAATCTAAGTAATTATAATAATATATTTCGTTTTTCATTGAACATATTTTTTTTTGGTAATCGTAGTTGCCAAATAGTGAATATCGGTAGAATGTAACATTGGCCACTTTTTTTATTTAGGGGAGATAGGGGAGCATTGGGCACTTTTCTACTTAAATCAAAATAAAACTGTTATTTTTTAATAAAATCAACTATTTATTTCTAATATCAATGGCACATACAATTGACTCAAATTATTGCGACGAATAGTTATACAAATGTAATCAGTCTCAAAGTTACATGATATTTCCTGAACCTTGCCATAAGTGCCCAAACCTCCCAATGGTTGGGTGGTTTGGGCACCTCTGTGGGAGGTTTGGGCATTGTATTGCATACGCCACATAATACCTACTAAATTATTTTGATATGTTATAACTAAAGTAACTTAACAAATAATAAAGATTAGATGCTCAAAAATCAGTATTCTTACATAAATAATAAAACTTATCTAACATTTGGTATAACCCAGATAGGCTTATTAAAAGTGTATTTGGAGTTGCCACGTTTGATCCATATTTTTGGTTGTGGCAATTTAGTTTTAATGTCTGTTAATGGGACACTTGAAATGTCTTCGATATCGGGATACATAAATGTATTTCGAATCTTGCTCATACGCAGAAATTTAACAGTTGCCATGGAGGGATCAACTTCTTTAATTTGTCCAACATAGTGATAGGTAGTTTTTTTGGTGTCAAATTTGACCAAGACATAATCGTTGACTTTGAAATTTCGATCTAAAATAATAACATCATCTTCGTCAAACGATTCTTCTTCTGATGATTAATAATGGTGGGAGCATTGGGCATGCCCAAACCTCCTTTCAATATTAGTGCCCAATGCTCCCCATACCCTCGTTTTGCAAATTAATCCAAATATACATTTTATTATTCAAACATTATGTATCAATTTATAGGTTAATATTATCTTCGATAAACACACATTTACGTATAATCAAAGAAACTTACGCCTTTTCACAGATTGCTCTGTTATTTCCTTTGAAATCACAACAAAATATTTACTTTTGGGTGCACGAAACCGTCAACCGCATGACACACTGACAACTAAACGAAATGACAAATGACATTAGTCTAAGCAGTGTTGCCAGTTGTTAAACTAAACTACCACAGTATACAAAAATAAATATCTACTACACGTCTCTAGTTACAAGGTGGTGCCCGAACCTCCCGACTGCCCAATGCTCCCCTATCTCCCCTAAAGTTAAAAATAACATTGGTTTCTAAATGAAAATGTCGTTAATATAAAATCTATATTGTATTTTATTTTTTACACTTTTTTGTTTTTGTTTAACGGCACGTAGAAAAATAATAAATAGATATTTTCTTTCCAAATTTGGTAAACAACTATTTTGGGGGCCTGCAGTGTCATTTTTTCAATAAAAAAAACCTTAACATGCTTTTCTGAAAGTTCCACCCATATAAAAAAATTACATGTCATGCATTCGTGGCAATGGAAAACCAATAGTTTGCATTTGGTGATCTTTCAGGGCCTACCCAGAAAACAGTAGTCCCACTGGAGTCTACTTGTGTTTAAGGTGTTTATAAAAAAAACCAGACGTGCTGTATTCAGGGTGTCCCAAAATTAATGCAACAAAATTTGGTCACAGATTCTTAAGACAACTTTAGGGAACCCATATTTTTTATTTTTGCCCTCTCGGAGTTACAGCCTAAGAATAGTCTTTTTTTATATTTCAAAACCCTGTTGTACAGCATGCACTAAAGTTGGTACACAGGGGTTTTATGACATGTGGAATCTGATAGTTTTTTGGCGGGGAATCCCCTTAATATTTTTCGTGGGCCCCCTTGTCTTGGAAGCCAAAAAATTTTGGTCGAATATTTAAATTTCTAAAAAATTGTTAGTCTTCTAGAAAGCCATTAAATTTAGAGACTTTTTTGTCTCTTAGTACTTTTTTCGTAGAACGCAATGTTTTCGAGAAAAATATGAAAATTTGATCGAATGCATATCGTGATTCGTCATTTTTCTCAAAAACACTGCGTTTTAAGAAAAAAATATCAAAAGACAAAAAGTTTCTAAATTCAATGGTTTTCTAGCGAACTAATAATTTTTAAGAAATTCAAATATGCGACCAAATTTTGTAAGCTCCAAAGACAAGGGGGTCTCCTAAATTTGTCTTAAGGATCTATGACCAAATTTTGTTGCATTAATTTCGAGACACCTTGTATATTACATGGAATATACGAAATTATTAAATTTTATAAATTCTCAAAACAAAGTTAGAGATAAATTTATTATTTTCCCTGTGTACGTGGCAATTGTAAATTTACAGAAAGAGATATTAATTGTAAATAGTACACTTCATAATATTTCAAAATTTGGTAAATATTTTTGATATTATTAGCCAACATTAAAAATTAACAATACAAAAATTGAAAGCCATGTTTTACATTGCTTTTATTTTGTATTTAAATAATGTCGCAGGTTTAACATAGTTTGTAAAATCCTCATTTTTCCTTTGTAGGTTTCAATATTTTCAGTTTGATTTTTTAGCTATTATTTTTTTTGTATGAAATGCCAGAGAATATTTCTAATATTTGTATTATGTTGTATTTAGTGTTCCATTTGTAAGTAAAAATGGAGTAGTTATATTTGCTTTGCTTTTCGATAGCTTTTTGAATTTTTATATGCAAAAAAGAATCTAATTGAAAATATGCACTAATGGAAAATGTGTATTTTTAAAAGCCGTTCCGAATAGATTTCTCAGTAAATATAATTTGTGAAATGTTTAAAAAACTGTATCCAGTTTAACTTGGATATCTCTACTAGATTGATTGGTTGACAATTCTGAACCTGTGCAATGTTAGACATATATAATTAAGCATCTGATGATAGTCTGTATTTATTTAAGATTATAAAATTGATTGTATAAAGTTTTGTATTATTTTTATTACATAAATTTAATCTGTTTTAATGTTTTTGTTATTATATGAGTTTATAGATTCTATAAAGTTGTGTCATATTAATATCTAGAATGTTTTTTATATTTTGTTTTATACTGCTACTATTGATGTATATATTATAATGGAATTTTAAAGAGCTAATTGGTACATTTTGGTGATACATGTCAACAGTTTTTAGTTTTAGTGTAACTAAACTTGTAAAAATCTATTTAAAAACATTTTCGAATGTACAATCTTGTGATAATAATGAAGTCTACGAAATATTGCTGGTGACGGTTTTGAACATATTTTCATGCCGTGCTGGCGAGGTTCACAGGAACAATGACTCGTTTTCGCTCGTGGTGATTATACGACTTCTAGTTTCATCAAAAGCACCTAAAAGTATAAAATGTGAATATCTTCGGAAGAAATTTCACAGTCTAAGATTATTCTAGTCTAAATTTCTTTGACAATGGAATATGATCTATATCGAAATTCGTTTCTAAATAATTGTATATTTTTCTAAGATTTGAATTTACATTTACAAATATTATAATTAAGTCTAACATGGTAGATTTGGAAATATAGTTTTTATATAATTTAGTATTGTATCATCGAAGTAATTTGTCCATCAAATCTAACAAAAATGCACGTATTTGTTATAATTACCTTAAAAAGTCAAATGCAGTACCTATTTCTGTTTCCAAAAATTGTAAAATCCACAAATAAATTTGTAAATGCACTTTAAATTACACCAAACGCTTCTATCTGGGAACGGGAAAATATCTTTCCCTTTGAAGTGGTGTAACTTTTATAGTACGTATATATATAACGAATTCGATGCAGTGGAATGCCTTCCCTATTTACAAGATTTTCTGTGATTATATTTTTTACAAGTCTAGTTATGAAATTAATTGTTTTTTATACATATATTGCTGCCAATTATTCTACCGTACACTTAGCTTTATGTTATGGTTTTCATTACAATATCGCTGTTGATGTAATTTTTTTTGTACAAATTTAATAGTTTTTTAAATATGATTAATTAGTTTGTTCAACTAAGTCAACTAGTTTAAAATATTTTTCTATTACAATGATTGAGCAGGGAAACTATGACTATCATATGTTAATTTAATTGTATACATTTTTTAAAATATAAATTTAAATATTGAATTTTATTGAGGTTTTAAATACATATTTTTTAAATCTGTATAAACTGTTCTCATGCTGTTGAATGTCATCACAATAAATTATAAAAGAGTTAATGAGTTTTTATTTTTATCCATTTCACTCATCTTTTAAATAAAATATTTTAAAGTTAATAGTAGTCGACAAATTTAAATATGGATTCTCATATATTACCCACACTTCTCGTTTTTGACTGATTTTGCTAGTTTTTGTAATTTGAATTTGGAAAACGTAAATAAGTCGGTCAAAAGAAATATTAAATACAATCTTAATAATGAAAACAAAAATAATCAAAAATTAAAAACTCGTCAGGAATAAGATATCCATTTTTGGACCACATATATTTTAAAGTAGTTCATTTTTAAGTACTGTATTATAAACGGTGGCGGCTCGTGACATTGAGAATAGGTGAAGTATATTCATTGATTGACTAAAAAGAAAAAAAACCGCCGTAGGCGAAAATTTTCAAGGTTGCTTGGCTCGAACGTACTGTGGTTCAGGGCTTCAACGGGCATAAGTCTCTTTCTTACCGGGTTCTGGGATTTTGAGGTTATGAGGTTATTGGGATTGAGTGGTCAATAGATAGAGGATTTATTGCGTTTTTGGGCCTATTTTTTGAGGTTATGAAAAATCCTGACATGATGGGGTTAAATGGACCCAGAAGTTGGATTCAGCGACCCCGAAACCATATGATAGACATAGTCAGACTCCAGGGGTAATTTTCTCGATTTTTTTTTTGTGGAGCCGTGTTATCATGTATCGATGCTGATGGATTAACTGAATTAGAAACTTAAGTAAATTTCAACAAAATTCTATTTGAAACTTAAATATTATTTTCGATATCGTCGTCAATATACTTTTCCGCCATAGAAATAGACTTCCAACTTCTATATCATTTGATGGAGAGCATCTGAGATAGTACATTGCCTTTAGTCTATCGGTTGCAGCAATTTCAAATATGCAGCGATTTGTCTTGGAGGAGTCCTTATTCTTTTAATACCAATCATTGATTGGCACATTTTGCATTAACATGTAACTGTAATGGCAAATATATAATTCTTAACAAACTAGGGTACAAAGCAGAGTATTTTTTATATAATATATGAAATATATCCGCAATGACAAATATACTTTGGGTAGGTATGTGTCTCGCTATCAGGGATTTTAATGATAATCACATAACCTTTGCCTTCTATGATTACTTACCCAAAACATACTAAAATCCGAAGTAGACTGGAAAGATATTGTTTGATACACAGTTGCAGTCTCTTTTGTGTTCTCGAATGTTTTTTTTACTCACTGGCACTCGCAAAAACCTCAGTTTTTAAATACAAAAGAGATACTTTGCAACCCAGAATAAAAAATATTTATTTTCTGTTATTATGGAGGTCTCGTTTTTGTTTTTTAGAACTACATCATTTATTACAATGTGGCCCGCCCCCCAAACTTTTTTCTGGCTGATGAAATTCAATGCAAACGGGTGTATAGTAAAATGGAAATTAAAATAACAATAAAACTAAATATACAAATCAGTTTATTGAGTTGTTACTAAATCAAGGCATATGCCGCATAGTTAGCGATACCGCATCTGTTTTTATGTCTTTTCAGTTTCATGTATCCATTTTCTCCCCAATGGTTTCCCCACCAATTTTTTAGAATCCATGTATCATTCGTATAACCAATAACCAACATGGCGTGATTGACATGGTTTGATGTACAAGCCGGATCGTCGTAGATTCCTGAGCTAAAAAGAATATTAAATGATGAATCAATTTAATGGCAGTAGTAGTGACATGATGACAATGGCGATGATAATACATAATGTCAGAATAATTAATGACATAACCGTACAGTAACTTGTACAAGTTACCAAAATCCAGTACTGGATTTAGTACTTGCCTATTGTAAATATATATCCAAACATGAAATTATTTTTTAAACAAAAAATAATTATTCTAGTTATTATTATTTTTTAAACAAAAAATAATTATTCTAGTAACCATGATATTTATAATTAATTAGGTATTATTTACATAGCCTCTTTCAACTGCTTTTTGCAACCTAAAATAAACATACTTATTTTCATTAATCAAATTAACACCCTGTATAGGTATTGACAAAGAAGCGTTTCCACTCATTTTTATAGGAACACTTAGGGTTTCAACTGACCCTGTATGGGTTCATGTTTTTAAGGGTTTTATTTTGCACTGAATTTATTAAAATCTTAGAATTTTATCAAGCACTTTGAGTTCTAGGACTTTATAGTCTTTTGTGTGGGCTACTAGGCATTACAAAGACCTTCTTAGAGTACCTACAAGCTTTATGAGCTTTGTGAGCTTAAAGTTCGTGTGACTATCGGCCTGCTTGCGCGAGGGCGGATAATTTGGAAAGATTGGTGAAAAGTTGACTCGCGCCGCGTCGATCGATGCCGCGGTACGCAGCATAGATCGAAGGCGGTGTTGACCGCTGTGTGTAAGCGGTCTTGACTGCTTGGAGCAGTTTTGAGTACGACGGCGGAAAATTTAGAAAGATCGGTGAAAAGTTGACGTCACAAGTTCTGCAACCAGCAGCGCACAGGGGTTTGGTTATGTTCCATGTGAACCGCGGTTCTCAAAATGTACACAATATCCATAAATATTTACAATTTAAAAGATTACTTTCATTTACATCGCGATTTACCAGTAGTTAAAATTATGCGCATATACATGTTTAAGATTCACCCTGTATATCTTTAAATTTATGAAATGTTGCATTGTTTTTGGCATTTAAAAACACATATTAACAAATTCAACAACCCTTTTTATTGTGTGACAATTTTCGATTCCTTGCGCGAGAAACTTCCTTATTTTTAGAATAACCAGAAACAACTAATAAAGATGGGCACAATTTTGAACAGCTGTACTGGGTTGTATATATTGTATATATACAACCCAGTACAGCCCTATATATTTCTAATTAATTACTGGTAAAGCTGGAACGTGTGTGGACTAGCATTTATAGACGCAGCAACTGGTCCGATTTTAGCAATCGCTATTTCCAAAGCTCTCTCGTCTCTTGCAGGAAGAACTGCCCAGGAGGTTATGTTGACTAATGCTCTATGTTTATCAAAATAGCATCGCTGTTGCTGAAATAGAATAGAAAATGATAAGTATACTAATTAAATACAAAAAAAAAGAAAAGCATTAGTTCTTACTTTTGACACATATGGATAGTCTATATATGCCATAAGTCCTCCAGCTTTTTCTAAATATCTCAAAGTGTTGCGAAGAGAACCTCCTCCACATCCATAGTTTCCGTAGGGTACACTACAGTCTATTATTTGCTGTTCGCTGAAAAAAATACAAGGAAGTACTAATGTAGTATCTTGTACACAATAAGCGCATCATATGGGAAAAATGTAATTTTTACAATCGTTTTTGTTAAAAAAAATAATATTAAATGACGGTCACGTCAAATATATCTGTCAGATTTGATTCGGCAGCATGTCACTGTGAGCCCATTGGACTAATTTGGGCTGATATAAAAACTTATGTGGCAGGAAATAACACAACCTTTAATTGCGAAATGTTAAGGTATTACTGTAGGAAACGATACCTATGTAATGTAATATGTAGGTAATCAGGTAACTAGGAAGACATTATGCACATGGGAAAGAAAAACAAGTCTCTAGATACAAGAGTTAAAAGTTGAATGATTTCCGGGCTGGTTGACACGTCGTCGATTTACAACTCTTGACGTTTCGAGAGACATATCACTCTCATCTTCAAAAGTTACTTTGAAACTGTTTCAGAGTAACCTTGGAACCCGCTAGAATGATACGCCCATGCAAACGCATTCCCCGCAACTCGTCGTACTGCCTACTATTTTGGCACTGGAGTTATAATATGGGATAAAAATGTTGACTTATATTTCCCTCTCACCTTCTCACATCACATCCTCTCACAAAACTACATACATTGAATCTTATTAATGCAAAAGACACTGCTCTAACCACTTGTTAACCCACATGAACTGTTCCACTGTTATCCTGATTCAGAACTGTGGCGAAAAAAAATCTGAATGAGCAAGGTGTTAGTAAACACTCGTACTTGGTATCTTTGATTTAACAGCAAAAGTTCTAATTTTGTTTTAGGACAATTAAGTGGTAAATTATACTACTGTTAATTATTGCGTTGCCCAACATAATATCCATAATATATTACCTTAAAGGAACCAACTTGTCAGTTTGTTTGAAGAGTTGACCTTGAATAGCCCCTACGACGCTGAAAGCGTAGCACGATCCGCAGTCCTTCTGATTGGAAGTGGGAGTTTGAAATCCAATTTCCATCCAATTTACTTCTTCTGGTAAGTGATGTAATCTTTCGAAAAAATCCCCCACAGTCTCAGAATCGACTTTTCTATGCCTGCTTGTCGTCAGTTTCACCATTCTTTGAAGGTAGATTTGAGGCGACTAACAATTTATTGAAAAAATTACATATTTTTAATAGCTAGCAGCAATATCAGTTTTTTACCATATCGGTTAAATGGTTCTCTTTGATATAGTAAGTGTGTAATCCCTGCTCCGCTTCTTCGTTGTGTTTTCTAATTTTTTCCAAGTTTTCTTCCCACGCCACTCTCTTCATTATGTCGTGGTAACCAGTGTAGGTTTTATTGAACTTTTCCTGTAACAGTTAAGAGTCAGTTGCTTAAAACGAAATCCATTGAAATTTGTATATGCAAATATCTCGATAGCTAAGGGAAATATCGAAAACGAACAAGAGTAACTTTTTTATGATTGTATTTTCAATATAAAATGTCCGTAATTACAAAGGCAAAAAAAAATTCCCCTATTTATCAAAGGAATAGAGCATAACTGACGCCCTATACGAGCAACGTCAAAATTAGTTAAAAATTCTTATTTGTCATGTCAAAATACAATAGTGCCAATTTTTTTTTGTTCACAAATATTGAACGCCCTGTATATTTGAAACCAGCAATATTTGTATAAGGCATATTTGGCTCAATCGACTTATTTTGTTAACCCGTATCTCCAGTTTCGAGATTTTCCAGGCTTCTGCAGAAACCCTCTTGTATATTGTACGAGTATAGTAATCAATTAAATCAAAATTAAATTAAAAATGTATAAAAAAGAATTCAATTGTTGAAAAATTAGCGCCAGGCCTATTCTTATAATTTCTTTATGACCAGTTTCTTTGACTGTGTAAAACTGCTAGTTTTTGATTTTGTTTTTAATAAATAACAACGACGCACGCACTCAAAATTGTCTTTATTTTTGTAATATAAAATAAAAATTCGATTAATCAAATTATATTGTTGCGTTAAAGCACATGATTTTTTTAAACAGAAACCAATTTTTCAGAAATCCTTTATTCACAAATTTTTCCACATTACGATATTTACTTTATTGGTAACGTTGTATATGGATAACTAATAAAACTAATAAAACTATAAAAATGATCATTGCCTATGTTTTAATTACTTTCTTGACTTATAATTTTTACATGGCATTGGATTGTATCCTGTATTGTTTCTTGGCATAAAGCATCTCTGTCATTCATTTTAAAATTAGACTGTGTTCTTAAAATAAAACAACCGGTATAGTCGGTAAATGGTAGTTATAGCCAGCTTCATAATTGGCAGGAACGTAGGAGTTGCAAAATAACTGCTACATATGTATTAAATGACAAGAATAAAATTATTTTTTATTCTTAACTTGTGTTTATGTAAAGCAGCATTCGGTTTTAAAATCACTGACCCCTTGTTTCGTTAATGCTAATTTCCAGTATTAGTATTTAAGTTGTATTTTGTAATAGTACCTAAATATCTGGGCATCCTTACTGGAGAAACTGCATATTATTCATCTGCACTTTTTTTAAATTTTTTGGAGTGCTCTTCGTTTTTTTTCTCCATTATAAAGGTGTTAAGCACATTCAAACAAATTAAATTTTACATTTTATCACATTAAGTCAAGCAATGTTCTTCGATACCAGAAATCTAGGTATGCACAGAATGTCTAACCTCACAAACAAAATTCCTAACAGTTGATATTGCGGAAAACAATTACTTTCTTGGCTATGAAGAAAAATGCGGGAGAATATATAATATTTTTAGAAGATAGGTAAAACTTTTTACTCTTTTCTTAAGGCCCTGTACACTGACTTCAAAAACCTTTGATCAGGTAGATCATAACATAATCATAGATGAATTAGATTATATGGGAATAAAAGCTCCATTACTGAATTTGTTTATATCACACCTGCATAATAGGCCACAGTATATTTATTATAGTGATTTCAAATCCAATACTTCAGGAGTGCCACAGGGGTCCAATTTAGGTCGTTTACTATTTATTATGTTTATTAACGATTTGTGTGACGTTATGGACTACAAGTTTTATTTGTTAATGGCATCAAAATATATTCTGGAATCAATAATTTAAATGATTGATAATGTTGCACGAGATAAATTTACAATACTGAAAAAAATTTAATTAATAAACTTGAAACCACGTTCTTAAAAGTTTGTTCAGTTTAAGATATACTGTGTCATACTGCTTTGATGATAATATAAAATGTATAATTCTGAAAAATTTAACAAACAAGTACTTACAAATTGGCCAGAATATATATTTTTTTATCCAAATCGTACTAATGAAAACATACTATAATTTTTAAATGCTTTACCTTAAATTTCTTCCATAATTGATCTAAATCTGTACTGCTACTGTTGAAGTCGTCGTAATCGGTCTGCGTATATAAAAATTTTATCAGCACTGTTATTAACAAGATTTTAAATAAATATATCATGATATAGAATTACCACTACAACTATTTTATACGACTGGACGCAATTGAGGTTCATTTGTCTTTTTGCTGACTTAGTTCTATTAAAATTTACTAAATATAATTTGTTTTATTTATGAATATGTTGCATATAAAATAAAGAGTGACGTTTTCTAGTATGTATTGATAAATGCAGGATTTGATAAAAAGCTACTAAGACAAAATTTCCTTAAAACGAGTAGAACAATTTCCATTTGTGTTTCAAATGTAAATATCCAATAAGTATGAAGGATATATACAGGGTGTTTGCTATATTAAACCATATGATACAAAACTAGTTAAGAAAAAAACAAGTGTTTAGAAATTAATTTTTTATTTCGTGGCCAAAAATTCATTTTGAATGAAGATCACTCTATTTGTCAGAGTTCGGCTTTGGTTTATGTTTTCACTGTATGAGCCCAATAATATTTAAACGAATCAATTTAAATGCTATAGATTTTTCTATGTAGAATCATTTAAAAAATTTATGCATGGTAATTAAAAATTCTCCAGGAACTTTAACTGTGTACTTGGATCAATGTTTCCACGTATGGAGTCCTGTGTAATAGTGGGAGGTGGTAATTTCCTGCATTTACTATATTTTATGGTTTTCCATTTATAATTAGGGTTTTTAAATTTATTTTCGTTCACTTTAATGTATTTTTGTTGCAATAAAAGCTTTCCCACGGAGCAAAATCCTGTGTATAAAATAGGGCCTATTAAAAACTATTATTATACAGGGGGTGGTGCTTAAATGTGATACAAGCCTGTAACTTCTTTATTTCTTGGTCGATTTGAAAAATTTTTATTTTGGAATGTGGGATAAGAAAACTATCTAACTGTGATATTGGTGTTTTTATTAATGCAATTTACGGCCAACTAGGATTCGTTTTCTTGACATCAAAACAGCTGATTGGTATTAGCGATTTTTTTTCAAAAAACAGATTGCGTTCAGCATCCCTTAAAACGTCTTACCACTAAGTTTCATCAAAATCGTTATATCTTCAGGCGAGTACTCCATGATCTCGCGAAATGTAATATAAGCCTGTAACTTCTTTATTTTTTGGCCGATTTCAAATTTTTTTTTATGGAATGTAGGATAAAAAAAATTCTACCTAACTGTGATACTGTTATTTTTTATTAATGCAATACACGGCCAACTAGTGCTCGTCTGAAGATGTATCGAATTTGATGAAACTTGGTGATAAGACATTTTAAGGGATGCTGAATGAAATACGTAATCTGTTTTTTGGAATAAAATCGCTAATACGAATTAGCAGTATTACAGTTAGATAGAGTGTTTTTTTATCCTACATTCTATAAAAAATTTTTTTGAAATCGGTTAAAAAATAAAGAAGGTACAGGCTTGTATCACATTTAAGCGCGACATCCTGTATAATTACGAAAAAATACGAGATGTCAAAAATTGTTTTCTAATAAATCAAGCTATCCAAAAGGGATTTCTAAAAGACCGTATTGGCGATAGAATAAAGAGTTACGCGGGAAATTACTTGTAGGGGTTGTTATTTGTACCCATTTTAAGGAAAAGAATAAAAACTACATTCTTCTCTGTTTGTTTGAAGGGCTATTAATCCGGGAGGAAGTTTTTCAAGAGAAACTGGTAAATCACGCTTAAAAACTTCAAAATGTTCCCCAATGGAGTAGTTTGGTTGCCAAAAGGTCCTATTAAATTTTGTTGATAGTGTGGGAATAACATTAATGGAGAAGTGTTTTTGCAAATTACTGCGATGGGGTATGGAGATTTTCAATAGACCACTAGTGGATACTGTAGAAACTAAGAATTCCATTGTGGATAAAATTACCTTCATCTGAGAATAAAATTATAGAATGGAAATTTTGGTGTCGTTTATAAATTTTAGTTTAATGTTACGGCATAGCTGGCTGCTCCTCAGAGACGACAAGGTTGACCACCACGTATCAAAGAGTTTGACCCAAAAATAAAAATTTTCTGTTACATAAATGTTGTTCTATTATTTTTTTTAATATTTCATTATTGCTTAATATTTCTGTTTGCTACATTTCTCAATTTTATTGCTTAAAAGAAGCAGTTGCTATGCCAAAAGGTGATATCTATAATCTATACACAACTACTCAACACTTTAAGTTTTATTTAAAGCTAACAATCGTGTTCCAAAGAATTTGGAAGAAACACATGATTTGCCTACTTTGTCGCCCTCTAGCGACGATCAAATGAAATAAGTTTGAATCGAGGTAAGATTAGTTATATCGCCATATATTTTCTTTACGGCTTAATTTTAAAACGTCCTGTATATCAGACTTAATCGAATGAATTAAAATTCCTTGCTCCGTGTACATCTGGTTGCCTATCTTTATCATTACACAAAATGAATCCTATGGAATTAATTTTTAATATAGTATTAATGATGTGTGGTTTTATCTTCTCGAGGTTCATATACTGAATATAGATTTAGTTCGTACAAGAATAACACAGACACATATAAAAAAAGTGGTTTGTATGATGCATGAGATATCACGCCATGTATTTGGATACCCAGACACTATACTGTATGCTGTATGATTCGCTCATCCAATACCGGACACATGTCCTGGACATACATACGAAGACAATGCCGGTCCTGTAACCCTACAGGTTCTGGGTTTCTCTTTGAATGAGGATCTGTGAAGGAGTCTATCTGTAATCGTGGTATATCTGAAGTCTATTAATGTAGTCAATGAGTAGAGCAAAAAACTACACTTAAAGCTTAGTTTTAGTTATCCTTTTTCAGTAATTACTGTTGAAGGTTAAAATGAGATACACACATGAAGGGAAAAAGAGAACAAGAAATTCTCTATATAGATCGTTGGAAGATAAAAGAGAAAAATAGAAAAGAAAAAAGAATAATTAAAGGTTACTGTACTGATGTTGGTTGTGTAGCTCTATTACCAAGTCAATTTTCTCGACTCATTCGCAAGTGCCTTCATCCAAAGAAAAACCTACTAAATATAAAGTTGTAGGAGATTTTAGGTCTTCAAGAATTGCAAGGTTACATGATTGATGCCCAGGAATATGCCTGCGAAACTCGCGTTGCTCATTTGTTTTCTGTGCAGGGTGTGTAACTCTCGCTGTCTCCCGACTGTAAATTTGTGGTTCAAGTTTATGACTTGAATTCGCCGAAGGTAGAATATCAGCTGATTTTTATTATTTAAGGGTGGGTTTTTGGTGTTCGCCAGAAGCTGAAAGGTTCACAGACTCTCTGAATATCTAAAATATGCAACGAGTCTAGAAATATCATGATTCGACTCGTTTCTAATACTGTGATGACCAAGGAGAAGCATGTTACAAGCAGGCTTTTGTTTGGTTTTTAGGTTTTAAGGATGGTTTTTGATAAAACAGTGCCACAAAAAAAATGGTCTGGGCCATAGACCAGATCAGTGTATCCAATATGTGTTTTGACCCTAACATCAAGAAACTCCTCTAAAAAGTGGTTTTTGGGACTGGAAAAACATTTGAATTCTTGTGTGCGTTGCACCATAACCCTATAACCCTGCAACCTGTTATTTAAACGATTTTGATCGCAAAAAGTTACGATCATTGATTTTACAATGAAAGAAGCTATATTACATTTTAACAATATATATGTAGAGAAAGAACCACGGGTGACTTTGTAACACGAATTGGTATGTCCCAGATCATGTCCCGGGTCAAGGGGCATGTTAGCTAACAGAACTACAAGCTCAATTCTTCAGGATTTCGTAGTTATACATCCTCGCACACCTAGGGTTATGGGGCTCCGGTATTACTGTTGTTATGGAAGCCTGCCAACTCACAGACATGTATGTTTGGACCACTGTTATGGGGTTTCGAAGTTATGGTACAATCAGGCCATGAATCCGAATGTTTTTTTAATCACTGACTACTCAAGTGAGTCTCCAATCTCGAAGACCGTTTTCTAGGGGAGTGCCTTGAGGTTAGGGTCGAAACACGAACTGATCACATGTTATTTTTGTGTATGTGTGTAATTTCCATGATGTGGTGAAAGTTATTCAAAAAGTGCTTTAAAATATTAAAAAAGTAAAACATTAAATTTAATTTATGACAGACAAATTTCGTTTATCCGGAACCAAGTCTTTTTTACCAAAATCTGGAACGGGGATTTTAAAACCTGTTAGTAAAAGTTACAACAGACTCACAGCTATCAAATAATACTAACTAAAATTCACTTTAAACAATAGAACTCTTGAGTAAAAAAAAATTAGATCCTATCGTAAATTTCTTACAGTCTCCCTTTCATCAAATTTTATATCAGCAAAACGAGATAAATTTTCCAACATTTCAGTTGCGTACAGCTTCCAAATACCGTATATTGCGCTTAGAGATGCGCATTGCTACTATAGACTACGTCTGCTCTTATCACAATCGTGCAGCGTTGCCAACGATGATGAATTTTCATCGTATCTCCTGATTAGCAGATGCGATGGCCACGTTACGTTTGACAAGCTGCGCTGTACCTAAATCGTAAAGGAATATATAAAATATTTTCAAATAATCTTTTTATTATTTATAAACTAACATTATATTTTTATATGTTGTAATGCTGTAATCTTATGTTGCAAACAGTGATACCTATACTAAATTTTGACTACGTTTGAAAAGGTTTAAAAGAAAAAAATTCAGTTGTAAGAATGTTGTGTAGTACATAAATGACTCCAATTCTTCAATTCTAAATCCAAATGACATTACTTTTCATAGCAGTACAAATGTTAGTTAATCAAAGACATTTTTCGCTGAAAGTAACTTTGGAAATTAATACACCCGAAAACCAGTTCGATTCTTGTAAATTGTAATATAAACGTTTTCAAAAAATAACCAGTTTTTGTTATAGCTTCTTCAAAATAAACTAATTTTAAAGTAGTTGTATCTAATACATTCTTGAGTCGTTGAGTTGTTCTATTTTAAAGAGCTGGTAATTTTCCTGATATTGTTTGGAAGTTTAACAAAAACTTTCTGTATATCGAAACTGATGAGTTTGGAATAGATGTCAATTTTTTCATTTCAATTACTCTTCATAGAATTTTTGATTTGAAAAATATCCGGTTTAAAGGATAATATGTTTGTAAAATAATGTTAATTGTTAATTTCTAGGTTTTAAATTTTCAAAATTCGTGAAACCGGTTTAAAAAGTATAAAATTGCCTATTTCAAAATTTTAAATTTATAAAGTTATTCACTGTAAAGTCAGTTTTTAAAATAGTTTTAATTAATGACTAATTTTACTTACCTCCGAGGTTAGGCAACCAACATATCGCGGCTGGTACTGTCAACTAAAAATTCCTAAATCTTCCCTAACATTGACAAACCGTTACGTTACGCTCGAGATAATATGATCGCTGATTGGTTGAATAGAATCTCATGAAAAATTACAACAAATTTAATGTCTTTAAATTTAAATTACTCTTCCAAAAAAAATTACAGGTCACGTGGGTTGTAATCATTTATGAAGGTTCTGCATTTGGGAGTAAAGCACTTATTTCATTTCTAAATCTGCAACAATCGTTGTTTGGAGACTAACAACTTTACATTTAAAGGTAACATTCAACAGCGCCATCTACATTTTGAACATGCAAGTCGAGTAGCTCGTAGAAAAAAATAAATTGGATTCGTAAAATTATGCGCCTACACTGTTTTAGAAACACCTTCATAGAAAAAAATGCAGAGCAGTAAGTTAAAAGACAACAGGTGCCTTTGTTTAAATCTCCGTATTTTAAGTACTTACAACTTATTGTTCGGACTTCTAAATATACATACAAATATATTTTTCTACGTTATTGCGTACCTCCAGCAAAACGTAACGCAATAATTATAGACTAGTTTATTTTCGTCTTTGAAAAATTATCGCAAACAAAATCAATGCACGCCTTTGCAGACCCAGGGAAAATTAAATGGAAATTTAACACAAGTTTTCGTATTCTTGCGCAATATAAGTAGAACTATTTTTATTTAAATGTAATAGAAAGGCGTTTGTTAGATTTCGTCGGTTTTGTAAATATTACTTACTTTATAAGCGTATCTGGGGAGATTTCACAGCAAATTTTATAAAATATGTAAATGTATACCAATTGTTAAATATGTAAGGCCGGAGTAGCCTCAGCGTGGTTTCGGTGGAAGCTAGAAGAGCGATTAAATGATCTCGCATCGACTGAAAGTCGACTATATTACAACATGTCGTTCGTATTTCCCACCAGATTAAACTTAAGTGTTAAAGTAAGCACGAGCAGCGCACCAAACCGACTTTGTCCGTGACATTGTTGTTAGCTTGGCAAAAAATCAGTTGCGTTCGAATCGAACTACTGGCTGCCTAAAGGGGGCCGCGTGAGTGCTGGGCTCAGCCCCCTCTGATCGTAAATATGGCAACAGGAGCGTATAAATTTTTTGTAAACAGATCTGTGAATTTATTGTGATAAAATGGCTGAGTCAGGTATAGACATAGGATACGATTTGTCGGCCCTCCTCTCTGAGGACTTCGATATCGAGAGTGCTATAGATTTTGACGATTTGCTGGGGACCCCGAAAAACCAAGAATTTTACGAACTGACATCAAAGACTATGCCCGTGTCCGAAAGGTGAGCATTTTATTAAAGCCAGTCCGGCTCGATTATTGTGCAGCTATTCGATGTCACTATTTTCAAACGGATTTGGCGGGACTGACAAAAACGCAATGTTCACCAACCTAATGAACATAAACCCTCTACCCCACACGTCAAATTTAAAAACCCAACAATAAGTACACTACATGACTCATGCTAACTTGTAAACAATCCTCACTACACATTATCTACTGTTTACTTATTTAAACTATAATTCTCATATTTTAAACGTTATTTGGTACTAATCATTATCATTATTTCGAATACACCAAAATCCACGCCGTACAAGATTTTTATTTTAATGTCGCTATTATTAGCTTCCAAGTTCAATTCTAATAAATTTATCTGATATATTGCCAAGAGCAACATACTCTTTAAGCGATTTCATGAGGAAATACCTTTCTTTATACGAATCTATTAACCTAATCCTGACACTGAAAAAAAGATGTATTTAATATTTGTATAATATTTACACTATGTATTTCAAATAATTGTGATATATCTTTCATAATTAAAACGTCTCTTTCTTGTACCAGTTCCTGTGACAATTTTTATCGTTTTGAGATGGTTTTTTGAAAAAAAAAAAAAAAAAATTGAAAACCGCACCTCGACATCTTGATGTATTTAAGAGGTACAGGATGTTTTTTATTTCTGATCGTGTTTTATCATGACGATAAACTTTTTCTTGTGTGCAATTTTTTTATTTTCGCACAGTTAAACATTCTGTGTTTTATATAGAATCCATAGGGGTACGTACACATATTAGGTCTTTTTTTGATTTTTTAATTATTCCTAAAACTTCATTTTTAATAACGTATTATATTACTATATCTAAGCAAATTATTTTTACAAAGACGACGAAATCGAGACATAGTTATCACTGTTAAATTATTATTATAATGTGTTACAAGAAACCACAAAAATATTTGATAAAATTTTGATTTTTGCCATTTTACTTTCCCTTATTTTTGAAACACTTGGTAGGACATTTCTTAATTCTTAGGAAAACAACTGACTGTTGCATTTTGAAGATACAAACCTAACATATTTAAATATGACATTTTTTCAGAATTACATTGATAATAAAGGTATAGTAGGTCTATATCTGTTAATATGGGGGAAATGACTAAAAGAGTATGCTATAAACATAATCTGTATACAAAGTCTTGGTTGCCTAGCAACTAAAAATATCTCTCTCTTTCTAACACGTCAGACTCTTTTGACCTGATCTTTCTTACTATTAGAGATGGACCTGTCAAGCCTTATATCTCTCTAATTCTGTCCAAAAACACAATGATATAACCCCAAGATTGACTTGTAGCTTCGCAGCGTAACAATCAATTATTTTTTTTGAAACTGAAAGAAAATTTCGTAAAAATAATTTTTTATGGCAAAAATATGAGGAAGAAGTTGAAAAAAAAAGTTATGTACTGATATCTTCCGAACAAATTAAGATGTGCACAAATTAAGATGTGCACAATGTATGGCTAAAATGGCGCTCAACGTGAAAAAATTGAGTCTCGGATTAAATCAGTGGTGTAGATATGAGGTGTGCTGGCACACCACTGGAAAAAAAACTTTGTTATTTTTGAAATGCAGTTTGTATATTGTCTGCAGTTATTAATTTGTAGCATAGTTTTTCTCTCTATTGGGCGTTTTGTCACGGACGAAAAAAAAAGTTATTAAATAAATTCTCGCGTCAAAAAAATGAATCAAGAGTTATTTTTATTGAACTATTTTTGAATGATAAAAAATCTAACACCTAAAAAGCAGACGAATAATAAATGCGTTATTTTTAGTTAGACAGAAATAGTTTAATAAAAATAACTGTTGACTAGTCCTTTCGATGTAAGAGTATCATTAACTTTTCTATTTTGTTTCATTAACCTTAACTTTTATATTTTTTTAAAGGCGGCAAAATAACTAACTGAGTAAAAAAATTGTATTTTGAACGAAAATATATGTTAAAATTAATTTAGAGTTTACGGGTGTTATACAGGGTGTAAGAAGTTTGACTGCCATTACTTCAGCATGAGTAGAGTAATCATAAATGAACAAAAAAGTTGTATATTACAGGGGCGTAAGATAAGGATAAGGAACAGTTTTCAAAATACAGCTAGTATTAATATTGGGGAGTTTCATCACAACGTGGCAACAGCGCTTAACTTAATGTTACACAGCTGATGCACACCACGCGTGCACGCGGCAGACTTGTCCTGGAATAACTAAAATATAAACAACTATTATTGTGAAACATTTAGTAAATTTCAAGACAATTGTTTTCCAGTTTTTTAAATAAATAAAATAAAATTTATCGATTATGAATTTGAAAAATATGTAATTATAGTACCCAAACCATACGTATTAAAAATAATTTAGGTACTTACTAAAAAGCAAAATTCAGTAATTTTTAAATGCACAAGTACAAAACAAACTACAACATATCCTTAAAATATCCACCACTTTCGAAACTAATTTCCGCGCACTCGCTGGAAAACACTTCTAGAAAAGGAAATAGTGGTACGCAAAAAACACTGAGACACGGTCCAATTCCAGATACCAATTGAATTGCGTATTGCTGGACGTGTTATCCGCCGCGCCGTTGTCACATTGCTCGATATGAAT
The DNA here is from genome assembly GCF_000390285.2 of Anoplophora glabripennis. Taxonomy (NCBI): domain Eukaryota; kingdom Metazoa; phylum Arthropoda; class Insecta; order Coleoptera; family Cerambycidae; genus Anoplophora; species Anoplophora glabripennis. The sequence continues at coordinate 3,853,421 of NW_019416325.1, read as the reverse complement.
TTTATCGAATTTTAAATTTATTACAACGCTAATTATTTTTTAGAATTAAGCATAAAGAAGTTAAAAAAAGTGATAAACATTGTATTTTATGGTATTCTATGCTCGCAGTTATGTCAATATTCCTTAATTAATCGAACTTTTGTACATCAAGTTGGAGATTTTGATAATTTTTTACTCGGAAATGGTTGAGTTTATTTATTTATTTTAATGTATTCTCTCGCCTGTTAAAATTAAGGTAGTCAAACTTCTAACACCCTGTATAAGTTCCTGCTTTTGAAATACAGTGTTAAAAGTATCTCGAGACATAATTTGTTCATGATGTACGCCATTTTTTCAAGTATTACGTACTTGATGTAGTGTTACATCCTGTATACAAAATTATACGTATGCTCTTTTAAGCAAAATGAACGAATATATTTAACAATACAAGACAAGAAAAAATGCGTTGCTCACAATTTCTGGTTATTAAAAATAAAAATTTCTCATGTCACTCAAAAAAGCACACATTAGTAACACTTGAATGTAGGAGGCCGCGTAATTGGCTTTGCAAATGAATTTTGAAACGGTTTTTCTTAAAAATAGCGTAAGAAATTTGATGAGCCCGTATTTGTTTTTGATAACGTAAAAATGTTCCGCGTTAGTGCGGGAGCTAAGGCGAAAAAATGGCATGTTTTCGAATTTTGAAATTCTTGAAGCTTCGCGTCTGTTATTTTTGCTTTGGAATGCATTGGAAAGGGAATATGCTATCAAGGATATGAAATTCCGCAAAACTTTTATACTTCGAAGGCAAGTTTTGGGCGCCTCGAATATTTCATCGATCATTTCAAATAATAAATTTGGCATGAAAGGAGTCTAGAGTAGTGTAAATATTATCAACAAAAATAAATTATCATTGATTTTCTAATCTTAAGTACGTTCTTTTTTTAAATTCGCGATAGCGTTTAGACTTATTTTTGAAACATGGGAAATATATCATAAGTCTGCTTCCGCTTGTGTTAATATTGTTCAGTAATCAATGAAAATACTTGTTGTTAATAAAATATTAGCTTGTGACGTAGAAATATAATTTACATTATTATGTAAATGTTATTATTCATAAAATCTGTTATATATTATGCATTTTTCATGCTATGTTTTTATGTTGTGTGAGTGTAAATGTAGGATAGTATTAGAGTAGCGAATTTAAAAAATAATCCCAAATGGTCGTGTAGATTTAGTACAATATGGCTGCTTTAGTTCTATATTTACTCGTCAAAAACATTATTTTAATGGTACTAATCAAGGCGATAATTCCAAATATTTCGAGTACAAGTTTTAAAAATATTTAGAGCCACAAGAAGCATATTAATGGAAAAACTGTTTGATTTTTACTTAACAGCTTCAAGGCTGAATAAATTACAGTACTCTATTCGAAAGTATTCTCTTGCTGGCTGCTGGCGTGATTTCTCTTTATTAAGGTCAAATCCTTGACCACATGTTTTGTTGCCACTGATTATCGCTGTGCCACTGGTTGGAATAATAAAACTCGTTGCTTAATAAATACGTTTGAAATATTTAGGTCCCAACCGTTTCAAGCGTTTAAATAATGTTACAGAATATGTCATATTTTCAGTTTTAAACATATATAAATCCCTTAAAATTAATAAATATTTAAAAAAATGCGTTTTATATATACGTGTATATATATTACTGATATCTTCCGANNATATATATATATATACTGTTACTAGGTGTAGGTACACAAAAACGAAATCAGCGTTTTCAAAACGTTAACATATTGCGACTTATTTATTACCATACGTCCTTGTAATGTTTACACAAAATCTTTATCTCGTTAGCCTGACATTTACAGTGAGATAAAAACAAGTTTAGTGACTGCTGGATACATTGTTCTAAGAGCAGCGGCTTAGAAAGATAGAGTCACCCTGTATACTTTTTTATGTATTTGGAGAGAATGTTATCTCCCGGATACGTTGATGTATAGGGTTTGATGGACCTTTCGCTTATAATGGTAGATGATGCAAGATTTCGTAGCATAGGAACAGACTAGTAATCTTTTCTAGCAGAGTTGCGTTCTTTTGGCTACATCTTCCCTACTATAACACACAGATTGTACCGTATATCAGTTTATCGTTTAACTTTCAAGTACGTAAGTTTATACAGAAAAAATCGTATCAATTTTTTTAATCTTATCAAATGAAATCAATGTTCTTCCCCCACAAATGGTTCCTAATTGATGATATTGCTAAGAAACATTCTATTATCACCCTTAATAAACAAAAGGGGATATTTTTGCTTGGACATTTGGACGTGCTATATCTCAAGAAAGCTTTTTGCGGAATTCAACGTCTATCAGTAAAAATTCAAAAATCCTGACCGTCAGTAGCGAGTCATGGATATAAGAGATGGAATTTCTAATTAGAAATTAGTTGTACATAATTATGGAAACGTTGACTATATTTAGTTAGATAAATGCGAATTTGTTTAAAATCGCTCCCATCTAATTTTTCCCATTCCCATTTCCCATTCTTTATTTCCCTTTAGGCTTTTCACAATTTTCCAAATGATTTTCATTGGAACTCCTTTTAATTTGGTCGTTTCTTCAATACGGTCCATTTTACCGAATTTTCCACGCTCATTTGCTATATCTCTCATTAACTAGTAACAAATTGATATCTTATCTGTCATTTAACTAAGACAATTGTCTACTGCCGTTCAAGATATGTCTCCTAGATAAATTGTGGTGTAAAATCTTGTTCTACCTTCAAATTAATTACGTTTGGTAGCTAAACTTCCTTTGTCAACATTCCCAATGTTACTCCTCCAAAGTTTTAAAATTACTGCTGAATATTCGTCGAGTTTTGATATTCCGTGATGTGCTTTTGATTTGAAAAATTGAAGAAATATTGCACACAGCGTTTGCCTTTGTCCAAGTTTGGTTGATCTGGGGTAAGTAGCAGTAATGACGAGTGAAGTTATTGACAAGAAACATGATATGAAGATTATCAAAGAATCTTTAGAAAAACAAAGACGTTTCAGCTTATTGGCCATCGTTTCAATGATACTTGGTCTTATACCTTCCAAAACAATTGGTGGGAAAATATACCCTATATTACCATTTCTTGACTTTAAGGTACTCAATAATGCCAAATCTAATGATACATGCAGTAAAAGATTTGTTATTGAGTTTTTTTTGTTATTGCTGGTGTTACACAACTACTACTCCTACTAACTACAATGTGAAGTCAGTTTTACAACAAGCGGCAGTGAACAATTCAGTTTTATTAAATTCGTGTTTATTTTTTCGTCGATTTAGATGTAGAAGGGATTCATGCAAATACCATAGAGTAAAAATGGAATGAAGTATTTATCTGTACGCCTCTGGAATTTAGTCGACTGTAAACCTAACCTAGCGCAATGTCAATCAGCATATACAAAAAGAATTTAACGAGGTAATAAATAACCAGACCAACGAAGGGAATGCCAGGAAAATCGATTTTGAAACATTCAAAATTGGTTAATCAGAAACATACCCAAATGTTTTACCTGTTAAAAAGATTTCTTTTTTCTAATAAACTATTAGAGAAATTTTTCTGTATAAGAGTCACAAAAGAAATACCACCTAAAAATCACATTAGCGGTGGAAAGATCAAGTATTCGTTGGAAAATAATTGAATGTTCGTTGTTTAAAGTGTATAAATGTCATTAAGAATAAATAAAACTCAATAATTCTTTAATACAGTTAAAACAAAAGGTGATGATAATATGATAACAATAACTAAACTTAAAATACTACATATATATTACAATCTATTCTCTATATGATCTCCTCTCATTTCAAGACACATATCCAATCTTCGCCTGATTTCTTTGTGGTCTGCGTTTATTAACATTTCGCCGTTTAACTCATTACGAGCGTTTGTAATTTTTTCTTTCAAATGATTAATATCTCGCGAAGGTGTTTTGTAAACCTTATTTTTTAAAACCCCCCATAAAAAAATCGAGGGGTGTTAGATTTGGTGACTTACCGGGCCACTGAATAGGTCCATTAAGCCCAACCCATTTTTCTGGGAAAGTGTTATCTAATTGCTGCATAGATTTATTTCTCTTTAGCTGCAAAGGCACATTCTCCAGAAGTGCAGGAAGTTGTTCTTGTAGGAAATTTAGGTAACTCACGCAGTTCAATGTATGTTCATAAAAATAAGGCACAATTAAATGCCCACTGATGATGCCGCACCATACATTTACTCCAAAATGACCTTGGTTTTGGACTGGATTTACAATGTGGGGATTTTCAATGGACCATAGTGTTCGTTGCACCTGTTTGGCAAACCATTACTGACAAGCCCTAAAAACCTAACTGTACCAAATTACAATGTTTTTTATTTGATTTTAAAGAACCGTCTTTGACGCCCCATATCTCAAAAACAAAAAAAAGGTAAGCCCATGGTCCGTATCTTACTTTTTATGTTCCATCAATCTCTCAAATTGTGGCACCTTTATCAAAAACATCTTGTACAGCCATCAAAATTTAGCTCTCTGGGCGGTTTCAAATAAACTAACATGTATAACGGTTACAAAATTGATATATACAGGGTGTTCGTTTTTCGGGCCGCACCATGGGGATCTCGGTCGGACCTATTAGACCTAGACCTCCATGACGTGGTTCGAAAAACAGCCGCCTTGTATAAACCATGCACGTTTTTCAGCACGCCGAATTTGAAGACTACGAATCCCTTATCTCGGACTCAACTGAAGCTTCAACTGATGAGGGACCAAGCCATACTGCAACAACAACGACAAGCCCAAGACAGAATAGAGAGACCCCCACAGCCGCAGAAAGAGCTACCTCCGCACAATTCAAAGCCTATACCACCCCCCGTGAAGGTTCCGCTTCATAGTCTGACGAGCGTCCCGCTGCAAGTTCTCCAAGTTCAAACGAAGTTAGAGAACCCTACTAGGTACCATGTAATGGAGAAGCAAAAGAGTCAAGTGAAACAGTATCTTAGTGAGTCCTTCCAAGCTTCCAGTAATAATTTAATGTTAGTAAACGAGAGAACTAATCACAATCAGACCCATAGTGCGCCGACCAGTACCGTTATACCGAATACAGTGCCGAGTGTTGTAAATAATAATGTATCGCAATCGCAACCGTACTATACTCAAGGGAATGTATCACCAAATTATGACATCCCCGTTTTGTCGCCTGCCCTAAGTTCTGGAGCTACCAGTACGTCCGAGGTGAGTGCTCTGTGTTGCTAGTATTTTTCATTCGCAGGTCGCCAACTGATCGTCCCGAAATCGTTCATACCAACATATTATCGAATCATATGCAGCATCCACATCAGCTAGAGCGGTTTGAAATTGTAAAACTATTCGAGTACAATTCAGAACTGATGTTATTTATATTCACCAGAGCTCCCGGTTTCGAAATTCTCAAAAACTGTTTAAATTAATTTAATTCGATATCTCGGTAACTAGAATAGCTAGAGTGACGCGGTTTGCACGAAATGGTAGAACTATTCGAGCACAATACAGAACTACTACTATATTGACCAAAACTCCCTGTTTAGAAATGTTCAAAAACAGCTAAAATTAATTAAATTCGATATCTTCGCAACTACAACGGTTAGAGCAACGCGGTTTGCACGAAATTGTAGAACTATTCGAGCACAATGCAGAACTACTGTTATATTGACCAAAACTCTATATTTGGAATGTTCAAAAACAGCTTAAATTAATAAATTCGATATCTTCGCAACTACAACGGTTAGAGCAACGCGGTTTGCATGAAATGGTAGAACTATTCGAGCACAATACAGAACTACTACTATATTGACCAAAACTCTATATTTAGAATGTTCAAAAATAGCTTAAATTAATTAAATTCGATATCTTCGCAACTACAACGGTTAGAGCAACGCGGTTTGCACGAAATGGTAAAACTATTCGAGCACAATGCAGAACTACTACTATATTGACCAAAACTCCCTGTTTAGAAATGTTCAAAAACAGCTTAAATTATTTAAATTCGATATCTCCGCATTTACAGCAGCTAGAACGGCGCGGTTTGCATGAAATTGTAGAACTATTCGAGCACAATGCAGAAATGCTGTTATATTTAACAGAACTCCCCATTTCGAAATTTTGAAAAATGCTTAAATTAATTAAATTCGATATCTTCGCAATTACAACGGTTAGAGCAACGCGGTTTGCATGAAATGGTAGAACTATTCGAGCACAATGTAGAACTACTGCTATATTGACCAAAATTCTATATTTAGAAATGTTCAAAAACAGCTTAAATTAATTAAATTCGATATCTTCGCAACTACAACGGTTAGAGCAACGCGGTTTGCACGAAATGGTAGAACTATTCGAACACAATGCAGAACTGATGTTATATTCACCATAGCACCCTATTTCGAAGTTCTCAAAAACTGCTTAAATTAATTTAATTCTATATCTCGTCAACTAGAATGATTAGAGTGACGCGGTTTACACGAAATGGTAGAAATATTCGAGCACAATACAGTGCTAACTACTACTATATTGACCAAAACTCTATATTTAGAATGTTCAAAAACAGCTTAAATTAATTAAATTCGATATTTCGGCAACTAGAATGGTTAGAGTGAGGCGGTTTGTACGAAATGGTAGAACTATTCGAATACAATGCAGAACTACTACTACTCGTATATTGACCAAAACTCCCTTTTTAGAAATGTTCAAAATCAACTTAAATTAATTAAATTCGATATCTCCGCATTTACAGCAGCTAGATCGGCGCGGTTTGCATGAAATTGTAGAACTATTCGAGCACAATGCAGAACTACTGTTATATTCAACAGAACTCCCCATTTCGAAATTTTGAAAAATGCTTAAGTTAATTTAATTCGATATCTTGGCAACTAGAATGGCTAGAGTGACGCGGTTTGCACGAAATGGTAGAACTATTCGAGCATAATGCAGAACTGCTGTTATATTCAACAGAACTCCCCGTTTCGAAATTTAAAAAAACTGCTTAATTTAATTTAATTCGATATCAGATGTCAAAATACGAACAGCAACACGGACAACAACAAGGTTGTTTACTGTATACTCATGGTAATGTGGAAATGAGTTTCATCAAAGCACGTTGCAAAATGGCGGCTTTACCACAAAAAATTTGAGGTCGTAAAATTGTAATTTGAAGAGGGCACTTCAAAATTTATGTAAATTCCAAGTTTCAAAAATTCTGTAACGCTTTTTGTCTAAAACAGCTTACCTCCTAGACTATTTCTGTAGTGGTATACTTGAAAACTTTTCAAACTGCTAGTAATGGTTCAACCCACTTATTTAAGATCTTAAAATATAGACTAATGATATTTCACAAATAATTAGGACGTTCCTAGAATGATTCTTTAATCAATAAGTTCTTGCTCAGAGGTGGGCAAATTTCAACGTTTTTGAGGGATTCCTCGTATTTCCAAGAGACAGACAAATACAGGGTGTCCCATTTAAAACAATTCCTCCGTAGCTGTGGTAGTATTTATGAATAATACAAAACAATTTCAGTTGCACCAGATCGGTTTCTTCACATTTTAAAATTAATTTCAATTATACAGGGTGTCTAATTTCGTCTGGGCGTTACCTAACTTTGTTTTTCAGATGGAACAACTTGTGTACTATTGCATTTTTGAGTTTTCCGGTGAATTTAAAGGATACTTTTAAGGTGGACTTTTATGAGCATATATTGGGCCTAAAACATACTTAGCTGTTATTTAACGTTTTTTGTGAACAAAATTGGTCTTTGAAGCATCAAATATGTCCAAAATGAAATAAAATTACAAAATGAGGTTTTCATTTTTTGTGCAAGTATGAAAAAGTTTTTAATTAGGGATAATTTCATTATTTTAAATAAGACCCTACATGAAATTTGCTACAGACAAATGTAAAATTGAATTCGTTTTCGATTTTGTTAGATCAGCAAAACTAGCTAGACTATTAAGGCGCCCCATCCAAACTTTTATGTGGAAAATGTTGATTTAAAACATTTTTATTATTTTGGATTGAAAACAGTGCGATCAATCATCAATTTTTTAAGTTGGAAATATATGAAAAAGATCGAATCATAAAATTATAAGAAATATGTCCTAATAGATCTTAATAAAATCAAAAGATAATTAAATTTTTCATTTGTCTGTGTCAAATTTAACATAGCTTTCTATTTTAGGGATTCTATAAGATAGATTTTTTCATGCTTGAACGATCTTGAACAGTGAAAAAATTTATTTGGTTCAAGTTTTTTTGTATTATTGATAGAGCTAAAGTCCGTTTTAAATGGGACACCCTGTATAGTTGCGTCTCGGGCTCAATTTTCAAGAAAAATTAAACGGCGGTAAAAACCGCGTACCGATACTTTTTTTGCGTTTTTTGTGATGTTAAATAACCTTTTGTTTGTGGAAATTCTTTGTTTTTTTTCTATTTCGATTCTGATTAAAACAACGCATTATTTTTTTTTCAATCACTACAAAAATGAAACAATTCTATCCTGCAGTCAACTATACCATACTATTCCTGAATTAAAATATTGTAAGAGTTTTTACAGATTCTAATACATTGTTTTATATTTAAACATCAACAGGAATTAAATAAATATGTCTTATCTCAATAAACAACTTTTACTATGAATGAAATGTATTAATATCAAAAATTAATCCTAAATAACTAGCTAGCTAAGGATTTTGCATGTCTTGTTTTAATTATTATTCTGAAAATTGGTAGCTTTACCTTATGACAATAAATTGATTAAATCATTGTAACTTTTTAATAAGAACAATCATTATTAACCTCGTTCCTCAAACAAAACACAACAATATTCGTACAGATGTCGCTAAACAAAATAAGTTTTTGGTTTAGTACTGTTTCATTCATAATGTTCAGGAATTTTTATGTAAAAAAATGCCGAAATATGGCACGCTGTACACAAAAACTTAAGAATGTGATAAAACATATGCAGCCCTGTGAGAGGGCATTATGCAAGAACTTGAATAGGGGATACAAAACCACTCGTGAATTTTATGTTTCATATTAGGGCTAAGTATGCACGTCTAGCAGAATATCGATGCATTAATGGGACAGTTTTCTTCAACCACAAAAAATATGAAAATGCTTATTTCTTAAAATTATATATTTTTCTCGGTAAAGAAATTAGTTAATTGGCATTTTAATTTGATGTGAGTGAGGAAACCGTCATTACTAGATTGAGATATTTGTCACAAATTGTACGACTTTTCATTGACGAAACATACTTGTAAAATAAATGTATCGACCTACAATATCAATTAAACTCATTTCAAAGTCTTGATCACTAGAACATTAATTAGCATACTTATATTTATAAAAAAAATAATAATTTATATCAGTAAGTAATTATAAATATCTGGAATTTCTAATCATAATTTTATGCCTTATTTTTAATTTATTTACAAATACAATGTATGTTCAGAAAATAACGGAACTCTATTGTTAATTTTATACATTATTGGTCATTGTCTATAATAATCTAAAAAGTTTGGTTATTTTCTGGACAGACCTTGTAGATATTATTTTATTGTAATATATTAGCCTTGTTTGGAAATTTTCGTTTAATGACGTCATAATGCATATTTTAATATGTTGTTGGACTTAAACGAGGTCGAAAAGAAAAAAAGAAAAAATATTCAAACTACTATGGAGTTAATTATTATATTTGGACCTCAATTTTATGGTCTTTTAAAAGTAAAAAAAGTATTTCAAAGAAATACTAAATCAAACAAATGCGTTAGACATGTGTCCTGACCGTCGAGACAAACGCAATGCAATTTTATACACTCGGTACCTACCCAAAAATTAAACAGCCCGATGGCGCAACGTCTATTGGCAACCATTCAAGATTCTTAATTGATAAAGTGATGTTCTATCTTAAAACATCATAAAACTTAACGATAAACGAAGAGCTTCATAACCAGAATTATGCTTTATTTACCATTTGATTTAAGCATTACCTTGTGGAAGCAGTATTTTAGAAATTAACACCAAGAAAATAGATTTTCGTTTGTACAAGTCTCGTAAACGGTGTTGATGTGGAGATTGGCAAATCTTCAACAAACCTATTTATCTTTATTTATTTAAAATTTCGGTTCAGCTACCAATATTATTAATAATACACGGTTATATAAAGGATATGTTAAATTGTATCCTCAGTACTTCGAAAAATGTTTTCGCAAAATTATTCCGTTATAAAAACAACACATGGCATAAAAAAATTACCTAACTTATTGTAGACTCGTTGAAAAATGGCTTGTTTTGATATTTTTCGAGATATAATTTCAAGACACAAAATGTGTCTGCCAAAAATTGGGGTGTGTGGGAAATTTTGGACGATTGGTTCTTTGAACTTAATAACAAAATAACAAATATTCCGGTGATATTTTTCAGCTTTGATTGATTTATTTCACCCTCATATTTTTAAATGTAATTTTTGTTAAATTTAATTATATTCAGGGTGTCTGGAAACTATTACCAAACAATTTAGGACCTGATCCTGCTGAACCAAGCTGCTGTGGAAAATTTTCAAAAACTCAATGCTAACAAAACTAAACTAAAAATACTTTTTTTTCGATAAAAATTAACTATTTTGTGTGTAAATAAAAAAATAAATAAGGCAAATAAAAATATATAATAAAAAATACCTTAGAAATAAAAAAGAACAACTATGACAAAAAACATATAACTGACTAAAACTAGACATACTATTATTATAGTCTAGGCCTGGGCATTGCAGTATTTAGAAATGTTGTAAGAGCTTCATGTGCTCTTATATCACCAGAACCATAAAGATTATTATTAAAGTTATGACACATTACAAACATAGTACAAGAAAACATTTTGTTAGTACTTACCTATTTACGCCATTGTTATAAAATGCAACAGATTGTCTTGTACAGTGCGTGTTAATTATTTCACGAAAAATGCAGAAATTAAATCGATTTTATTTAAAGTGAAGGAATTTTTGTTGTTTTTCATCGTTTCTGCAATATCACACATTCCTGCAGATTATTTCGGCTTGTTCGCAATTTTTGTGAGTAAAAATTTATCGCACGTTGGCTCGCAAAAAAAATTCATTCGATTAAAATGTGTTGAGATAGGCCAAGCAGTCACTAGGTAGCTGTCTTGTGCCATGAGTGTGATTTAGAGTGTTTTCTGTATACGAGGGACTAACCAATTAAATTGAAGCAAAAACGAATAATCAGTATAATTAATAAAGATACTGTAAGCAAATATTGATCTAGACAACAACATATCGATCTCTATTACATGATATAAGTAAATCTCTTGTCTGGTTGTGAAAAACTTCAGCACAAGTTTGGACTTGTTCAACGTATGGTGTTGACAATAACTTTTCCGATATCACTAATTCTGCTAAGTTTCGTTACAATTTCGTAGACATTCCGCATAAATTAAGATTATGTCCACAAGTTAGTTATTATTGTCTCTGTGTGCCATTTTGGCAAAAATGCTTAACACTACACACAAAAAAAACTCAAAATGTTAAAACAGTAGCAGTAATGTATACAAGCTTACATTAACACCTGGATTAACACAATGCCACCAAAAACTATTAACGAAACGTCAAAAAGCCAATGACCTTTAGAAATGCCAACAAGCACTGATTTATTTCCTCTTTAAATCTTATTAACTTCAAATGTATATATTTTTGTTGTAAAACTCTTATTAGATCGATTTTTTGTGTAACGCATTATTTTGGCATCAGCCCCTTAAATTAAAACCCACCCTTCGGAAACACCTTGTATAGACATAGTCGACGATAAAATGTTTAGTCTACCTACTTGATTGTTATTGCCTACTTATTGAAATGTGTATCGTAGCTAGTAATTTACAGATCTTTATTGAGATACTGAATAAATAATGTTATGACAAGTGTGTTGATTGTTGAAGATTATTATTATTATTGATTATAACTTCATAATTAACTTGTTATAACATTATGTGACAAAATAATGTACAGTGTGTCTCAAACTCGATAGTATGAGCCTACTGTGAGGATACAAAAAAATTTAAATAAAATTTGGGACACCTGTTGTTAAATGAGATGAGCTAAGCTCCATTTTCAATCGAAAGTATTATCTTTGAAATTTGACAGAAACGACTAATGACGAGACGAGAAATTTTTCTGTATTACTTCCCGTTTAAAAGTTATAAGCAATATCGTCCTAAAGTGTCTCAAAAGAAGTAGGTACCACCTAAAAATCGCATTAGCGGTGGAAGGATCAAGTAGTCGTTGGAAAATAATTGAATGTTCATTGTTTAAAGTGCATAAATGTCACAAAATACTTGTCATGACTCAATACGAACGTCAAACGTATAAATTTTGCGCTTACAAAATGTTTTCTCATTCAGAAAAACTTGCTAATTTACTGCGAGTCACAAAAAGTTTCAAGAAGAGCTGTAGAGTTATATCGAGAAAGGTATCCAGAGCGGCTCATTCCTGATCATAGCACCTTTACAAGATTGCAGGCGACCTTGCGACGAAATGAAGATGCTTTTTCTGTTCGGAAAAATCAAATAATTGACCGAAGGGTAAGAAAGAATGTTAATACAGCTAGACTGTTACAATATTTCGAACAAAATCCACGAAATTCTATACGGCAGACTATCCGGGAATTGGAATTTAGATAAATCAGCCGTTCAACGAATTTTAAAGACCAATGGGTATCATGACTACAAAATTCACAATTTGAAGTATTTGCCTGAGCGTCACATAAAAAATAAGGTTTACAAAACACCTTCGCGAGATATTAATAATTTAAAATGGCGAAATGTTAATAAACGCAGCCCACAAAGAAGTCAGGCGAAGATTGGATATGTGTCTTGAAATGAGAAGGGGACATATAGAGAACAGATGAGAACAGATTGTAATATGTATGTAGTATGAAAGCGTTTGCCTCATTGTTTAAGTTTAGTTATTGTTATCATCACCTTTTGTTTTAACTGTATTAAAGAATTATCGAGTTCAATCCTTTTATTTATTCTTAATGACATTTATGCGCTTTAAACAACGAACATTCAATTATTTTCCAACGACTACTTGATTCTTCCACCGCTAATGTGATTTTTAGGTGGTATTTCTTTTGAGACTCTTTGGGACTAAATTGCTTATAACTTTTAAACGGTATGTAATACAGAAAAAATTCTGTAATAAAAGTTTATTAGAAAAAAGAGAGCTTTTTAACAGGAAAAATGTAATGTAAAATGTAAATACTGTTGAGTTTGAGACACCCTGTAGGTACATCACTCACATCTTCTTTGTGCAATTGACTTTTAAACACTTTCATTTCGAACTTGAAAATTATGAAGCGGGCGTAACTAAAGCGAGAAAATTTTAATTATTTAATGCTTCTTTTATAAATATTTTACTGAAATATTTCTTGATCTGCAGGTAACTAAAAATGTTCTTAAGTGATAATAATTAATAAACAATATCTTCCAGTTTGTTTAATGTAAAAACAGGTCTTATCCAAATGTTTATAACAGCACTATAGGTACATTATAATAGAGAGTGTTGTTTTTGTTAGATGTGCAACCCCTTAAACACATTTTCTTCAAAAGTTAATAATTAATTGTTTTTTAAATCGTGCATCTTGTTGCGAATATATATTCTTATTTATATTTTACGTAAACGTACTGGAAGAAGTCAAATTTTATAGACAAATTTTCAAGGTTGACCTAGAAATAATACGTATATCTGGTTGCATAAAATGGAATGATTTTGTCGCAGCGTTTTAGCCCCAGCGACTGAACGTGGTAAATACAATGTAAGAACGGTGCTAATTGTTATTTTATAGCATTTTGCTTTTTCTACATAATATGTTTCATTTACGAATATAAAGGGTGTTCTAAAATCCACGCCAAAGTAATGTTGATAGAAAACTCAGGTTTTTCATTAAAAATTGTAAATTTTTTATTGACTCCATAAAGTATACGTATAGTATGGCTTTGCTGGCACATACCACCCTTTTGTCGAGGCCTCACGAGAAAATTGTCTGGTGCAAGTCGTTGGTTCCACGGTCTTTTCATTTCCACGGATTTGGTGAACGAGATAAATGGAGGTCTAGGATGTAGCCTATTAGTACTGAAGCTGAAGGTCGGGTACAGAATTTTGAAGACGTTCTCCATAAATTTAAATCGTGTTCACAGTTTCCTTATTGTTATATCTATGTGCCATGATGGCATAGGTGGTTAAGGTTACTCACCAAAAATATGAGAAGCTTGTTAAAGCACTAACCATAAGCTTACACTAGCATCTAAATTAACACTGACTCACCAAAAGCTCAAACCAGAATTTAGAATAAAAAACGATTATCAAAGAACGACGATCGTTAGAAGTGACACATACTGGTTTATTTCCGGACGGTAGAAGGCATGCATTATTATTAATTATAAAACCGGCATCAGAAATCCATTACCTTCAAACGTAAATACCTTCGTTACTATAAAAGCGATTTTTTGAGAAACGCATTATTTTGCAATTTTTTTATAACATCTTAAAATTAAAGCCCCACTTTTGAAAACACACTGTAGTTGCTCAATTTTCGTTAAGATAGTTGAAGTTGATAATGTAACAGAAATATAAAAATAAACTGACTGTACGTGGACCTAAATAAAATCTCAATTGCTGACCTATAAAAAAAATCAATATTAAAATACAGAAAACACGTTAGGTACATTTATTACATGTATATCTTCAACGTCTTCACTTTAGCGTATCAAAGAAACCTTAGGTGCAACAAGATTTATTGGTGGATTAATAGCTTAGCTTTTATCTAAATTCAGAAGTTTTTGCACATCAATAAATGGAAAATGAATGATCTACACTTAGTTTACTTTTTACATATTTACTGATTATTCGTATAAAATAAACTGGGAAGGTTATCTTATTCAAGACTCTTTGAAACGACAGCGAAAACCGTTATTTAAAAATATATTCATAATTATATGGGTACGGTGTGTTTCCTTATATTTTGCATCTCACCTACAGCTATTACTTGTGGAGAAAGAAAACAAACGAACAAAACTTTGTATAAGATCAAACAAATGAACATGAATGTGCAAATGTGTTAAAATAATGTCACTTACGTCTTTTAATAGAACCCCTGTACAATTTTACGCAGGACACTTGCTTAAGACTTGATTCCACTGAGGCATCACTAGATACAGGAAACCTGATAGGTCATTATATACATCTTCAGGTCTACTATATTTTTTTAATATTAAATTCCTTTGCTGAGATTTGAAGAAGTAGTTTGTAGGAACTAGGAAGCCGGTCATCATTTTCTAAATAAAGGTTCTTGTAAATAGAGATTTTTAAATAATGAAATAAATTCAAAATTCACCCATTGTACTTTTCCAGTTTCAAGTTTCTAATACCATGGTTTTGATTTTAAATCATTAAAATAATTGTTAAATAATAATGGGCTCAAAATTGAACCCTGAGGCACAAGCAATGCACTAGATTATATCGGCTAATAATAAGTCATGTGGATATTCATTCGGTTTGTGAACAAATACGTCCACACTAGTTGTTTGCGGACAAACGTTTGTGTTATTTGTGTTCAAAACTTTAGTTTTATGCAAATGCATTTGTATAAATGCTATTAAATTTACAGGTTCTATACATGTTTTTGTATATTTGCCAGCGAAGATTAAAGATCAGAAACCAAACTAAATTTACAAAATTTTGTCTAATTGTTAAGTATAATTAAACATTTCTGTATTATGTAATAACGAATATGGTCATATTTGTTTTTAAAGCTAATAACGTACCTGTTCCCCTGGAGAGTTTGCAAAGCTAATAAAAGGGGGTTTGCTCGCTTTCTACATCCTAAACAAACACTACCTACCTAATAATACACAGCTGTTGAAGCATAAGGGTATATTAACACAATTATTATTATTACCTAAGTTACAATGTAGCTTGCGTATAATAATGAAACAAAACATACTTATTTTCAAATCTATCTTTCAGCGTGATCACGATTTCTGTGGATTTATTCGAGCAGTACAAACGAGCTAAAATAAATTTTAATTCAAAAATATTTAATATATAGGGTGTTTCGTAAGTAAGGAGTCACAGCGCGAGTAGATATTAGCCAATTTTTCGATTTTCGTCGCGTTTACCCTTATACGTTTTAATTATTATTTTTTGCAAAAGAGGAAGGAAAT
The DNA here is from genome assembly GCF_000390285.2 of Anoplophora glabripennis. Taxonomy (NCBI): domain Eukaryota; kingdom Metazoa; phylum Arthropoda; class Insecta; order Coleoptera; family Cerambycidae; genus Anoplophora; species Anoplophora glabripennis. The sequence goes on along the minus strand of NW_019416325.1, from coordinate 3,837,155 downwards.
AAGACGTTCATGGATTTTCATCACATGACTTGTTCGAAGGGTCATTAAAAATGAAAAAATCGCGAGGTGCTATTAAATTAGAGGGTTGAAATTAAAGATAGGGGTGAAAATGCACTTTTGCAATTTTTTAAATATGGCTTATTTAAAAGAAAGATTTTATGCAAAAAATCGTTAATAAACAATTTTTAAAAAGCATCGAATAGAATTTTTTGCTTTTTTTCAAATTGTTTATTAACGAATTTTTGCATAAAATTTTCCTTTTAAATTTTTTAAATAAGCCATTTCGATGGGAAATTAAATTCTTAAATATTTTTTTCCTACGAACTACAGGTTCGGAAAGTACCGATGGTCCATCTGCCGTTACGTGAGAGCGATAAAGTAAGACGTAGAAATCCATGCGATAGAGAAGGATGGCTATAATGAAGGCGTCTCATAGTCACCGCCCGTTTCGCCCTTCCACAAATAAGATCCACTTCTTATTTGTGGAAGGGCGAAATGGGCGATGACTATTAAACGCCATCATTATAGCCATCTTTCTCTATCGCATGACTTACTTTATCGCTCTCACGTAACGGCAGATCGACCATCGGTACTTTTCGAACCTGTACATTATATTCTTAGCAAACTATGAATTTTTCAACATAGGGGAAGGCAAAAATCCGATATTTCTCATTAAACGTCACCCCAGCGACGCCCTCGTCCCCGCGACCCTCGTCCTGATTCGAGAGCGGGCAGCAGTACAAACAACATCAAAGCAGGGATAAACGTGTTACCAGGGCCACCTTTTTCGAGTCGGCGGAAAGAATGCCCAAAGAAATGCAAAACAATTTTATTAAATTTATCCGGCGATGAATAAATACAATTAGGCTTTGTGGAGCCGCCTCATTTACTACGAAGATTGGGAGACGGGAGGGGGAGGGCTCGTACGTGACCGGAATCAATTATTAATAAGGCAAGTGGAAGGGATGGGACTGCGACCGAGACAAATTAAAAATAAGTCACGACAAATTTGTTTTAAATTACCTGCGCTACGTTTTCGCCGGATTATTACAGCTTTATTGGCGNTTCTTGGTGGTGAAAATTCGAAATATTTGGAATTATTCAAATTTCGTGGCTGAAAACATACATAGGTATTGTATTTTTGAAACCGAGAGAGTTGCACGAAACTAAATTTGTACAGGACATATTTAATACGATGCGAAACATCGTCTTAATGTTAAAAATGTTGTCATCGCCGTTCTTGATGGTGAAAATTCGAAATATTTGGAATTATTCAAATTTCGTGGCTGAAAACATACATAGGTATTGTATTTTTGAAACCGAGAGAGTTGCACGAAACTAAATTTGTACAGGACATAGCTAATACAATGCGAAACATCGCCTTAATGTTAAAAAAGTTGTCACCGCCGTTCTTGGTGGTGAAAATTCGAAATATTTGGAATTACTCAATTTTCGTGGCTGAAAACATGCATAAGTATAGGCCATAGTGTAGTTACTTTTCGTAATATCATCACTCAAAAAATCTCGTGTATGAGATTAAATATCGTCTGGAAACCTAGATTTTTGGTAAGTAGGTACATTGTTTGACTACTTTTCATAGTATTGTTAGTATTTATCTGAATAAGCTTAAACATAAAGTAAAAATCTGAGCATAAGGTTCCAAGTCCCATGTTTCAGCTATATCGATTTTACATGTTAGAAATATGAAGTCTAGATACCATCAAAATACCTTGGCAACTATTTTAATTGCGTTATTAAGTATTCCTTTGTGCGTGTCGGCGGGGAAAATTAAATTTAATCCACCGGAGATTAAAAGTTAATCCACGGAGTACAAATTCTAAGATGCTTGGATGTTTCCGTAATTATTTTAAACGCGCACAGCTATAGGCCACCATCATTGCACCCATGGGTAAAGTTTTATCTATGACGTTGTTAAGCATTCGCATGTCTTACCTCATATTTTTATTACGTATATTACTACATGTTTTAAATTGTTTGTATACATATATCATTAATAGCGGTGAGGCGTTGGAGTAATCATAACATAAAATAATCTCAATATATTTTATTACGAAAAACTTGAGAATTAGTTATATTGTACTAACTGTTATTAGTTGCTGTATTGACAATGTCGAATTGAATTAAAAAAAATGAAACGAATAGGTAGCTGAGATAAATTGAGAAATGAATTGAATTGTTGTGTTTGATTTTGGCACAGACTAAATGAATGCGATTATTTCAGAAGTAACTACAATTTCTACTATTAGTCGCGTCGCTATAATATTTGAACATCGATGAATTGACGTCCGCTACTTTATCGTTGAAATGTGCAGGGGAAGGCAGTAGAAAAGGCGTCTCATCTCGTGAGTCGAGTCAATTTTTTTCAGTATCAACATTGTTTTTTTAAACAATTTGGGTCGAAAATCAGTTTTTCCAGTATATGTATTGATTTTAGAGAAAAGTGTTCACAGATGAAATATGCGCAAAAAAAGACCTACAAAATGCCGCATGACAGACTAAAATCGGATAAATTGTTTAAAAGTTATTGCAAAAAAACAAAAAAAAAACCTGGAAAAACAGCATTTTTTTAATCATCCATAACTTGGTTGTTATTTGTTGGAATTTTATAAATATGCCTAAAAGTTGTGAGTTTATTGTTCTTCAAAACTGTACGAAAGATGGAAGTTTCTGCAAAATCTATTTATTTATCCCGTCAAGGGCAAAAATGCATCACTTTAACCGTCATTCCGAAAGTTATTAACAAAAATGGGTTTAGACAGTCGATTTTTAAAGCTTTAAATCTAAATTAGCTTTGTGTGTTGAAAAAAAGTTTCAAAGCTCCAAAATGGCGCAGGAATTTTTTTTTAAATGTGTCATTTTTAATTGGCTATACAATCACACTTTTTATAATTAAATATTATGCATGGTTTTGGAGACAATCTAAACGTTTAAAAAAGAAGTGGTAAAAAACTATTTTTTAATGTAAAAATTTCAATTGGTTTTTTTAAGTTTTACTCGAAAACAGGCTTTTTTTTCAAAACATAAGAAAGTAGTAATTTGTAGAAAATTGAAACACGAATCCGAAAATATCATGGTTGTTACCGTAAAGCAGTGGCGTACTATTTTATTTAGAAAAATATGCCACCGATTCCCTGTATCTCCGCCACTGGAGCATGTAAATTTTAGGAAAAGCCTTCAAATTTTGGACAATGTTTACATAAATACATCTACACAATTTAAAATTATTTCATTTACTAGTTTTTAAATTATTTAAAAAAATTAAAAATGTTTTTTGAAGTTTAACACCCTGTATCTCTTTAACGAAGATAAAAACTTTATAGGAAACACTCCCCTTAAAATTCACCAAAGAATACGAGGTTTCATTGTTGGTCACCATTTGTGGATCACCCTGTATGTTTTTATTGAAGGAATTAAATAATTTAAATCGGATTTTTTGCAAGTCCTACTTTGTTAGTTGTAAAACGGCTAATTAATTTCAACTCCATGAAATTTTTCTGTTTAGATAAAAACAAACTTTTGTAATAACTCTTGACGGATCCTTTTGGCACATTTTTAATTTCTTTTCGCGGGTGGCAAAATAGCCAAACAAGCAAAGAAAGAACTATACCTTGCCACAAATAAATAAGTTCATACAATATTTTAGAAGCGGTAGCTTTAGACGCATTTAAACCAAGGGGCGATCGGTTTAGATTTAATAAAAGTGCTACTTAACATTAATTGTGCTGGTTGTGTACCCGCATATGAATATATTAAAATTAGAGGAAGGGAAAACAAATTCTCCTGCCTTTGAAATAATAAATGATGTTCTATCGGAGTTTAGATTTGTTAAGACGCCCTGTTTGCTGGTTGATTATTCATTTTATAGTCATTTCTTAAATGGGTACTTTTTTGTAACGATCGTTTCTATTGATATTTAGTCGAGTAAGAAAACTCAGCGAAATTATTTCATAATAAACAGGATGTTCCAATTAAAACTTCCCACCTGGAAAATGTCGGAAATAAAAAGAAACGACATACGACTTTTTAAATTTTGGTTTGGATATGACAATAAAATCATCACTTAAACAATAAGACAAAAATCAATGAATGAAATAATGTTATTTTATAATATTATATGAGTGTTCAAATTGGTTTCCCAGAATAAAAAGGACACCCTGTATAACAGAAAGTAACTTTAAAGTGTGAAGAAATTAATTTGGTGTCACTTATATTTGAAATTCTTTTTTGATGGAACACCCTGTATAGATAGCTGATACTGCTCTACAATAAACCCATTTTATTAAATTGTAATGGACTGTTTTCATGGTTCTACCATGGCACATATCTTTGGAACACCCGGTATAGTACGTTTTTAAGAATGATTTTAAACAAGCGTAGCTACATTTTGCTGTTATTGTTATCAATAACATCAAATATATTACATATAATGCTTAGGTATATCACTTATCGATTAGGCAGGTACTTAAGGGAAAATAGGGTAATATCCACCACATTAGGATAAATCACTGTACAGGGTGGCCCATTGGGGCTACAGGTACACGCTAATAACTGATAGAAAATATCATCCAATACAATATGGTTTTTGGTCTATAAGAAATAGTAAAAAAATGTTTCAATACCTCATAACAACTTTTTCTGTAGAAGTGGCTCATGTACTTTTTTTCTTAATGTTACATTTTCGGAGAAATTCCACAGAAACTTGTTTGCGAATTACCGGGAGCTGCTGCTCTCTTTGGATCCTGATATGTGGCTTCTTCGGATTCCGGAGAAAAAAATTGCTGTAAAAAAGTGTTTACGTTTTCCTGCGGCTCCTTATATACCTAAGTTTGAAAAATAACAAAACCGAAATTCTTATATTACATTGGATTTCTGTCAGGGTAAATATTGTTCTCTAAATGGCGTATCTTTGTCATTAATTTAAGTATTTCTATCTGTCACGTTTTCGATAGCGATAGCGATGTTATCGCGTCCAATTTAAAACGCCCTGTATACACGACTTAGGAGGTGAAGCGATATTTAACCTGGTGTCAGATTTGTTGTTCAAGACACTTAAGTGTATGTATGTGCCGATATCAGTCAAAATCCTATCGTTCACTTTATCTCAGTATAGATTCTATCAGTAATCAATATATTTGATCCCTTACGAGCATTATAACTCAATATAATTTTTTTTTGTCGAAATAGTGAAATACGAAAAGCGAATTAAATATTAATTGATTAATATGTCAGTGATAAATTATGTATTAGACGTCATTGCAAGATAATAATAAAATATTTTTATGCATTATACTTAAACAGCTCATAAATTTACATCTGAAATAGGGCTAACAGAGAAAAAAGAGGTATGATTTCTACAAGAAAACCGCCGTTGGCGTATTTTTTTCTTGGGAAAACGGAGCGGCACCTTCAGTAGTACGTCACTGGTTAATACCACGAGGTTAATATTACATTCAATAAAAGGTCTAATTAAGTGAATACGCTGTAGCAAATTTCATTCAAATCGTTCAACGCAATATGAAGATATGAAATATGATATGATTTTTTTTTGGAAACTTGAACACCCTGTGTCTCGAATACCACGTCCCCTAGGAAAAAAGTTTCTAATGCAGACTCTACTTATTTTTTGGCNGATATATATATATGTTTTCGTAAACTTTAACACCCTGTATCTCGAACACAGAGTTCTACAGGAAAGAAGTTTATAACCAAACTCTACTTATTTTTTGGTAATGAATCTAGTCCTGCACTTTCTGTATTTAAAGTCAAATCACCCTGTATAATAAATAATTTATATTTTTGAATAAAATTATTTGATATTTCCATTCCGAATTTGTTGAATATTTAGTTCAGTTGATTTGAAATAGATGTCGCACCGGTAAAAGTTAACAACCACTTATTTTGGTTAGTTTGACACATCTAGGTCAGTGGACATAATAATTTTGTAGCAAAATACATGTTTACTTCTCGTAATAAACATAGGCTTAACCCAGAAGTCAAAGCTCTGCAGGAGGAACAAAATTTCTTATGATAATTTAAACGTATTTTTAAACATTAAATCGTAAAATACAATTTTTAGGAAACAACATAGTTATATTAGTTAATATTTAATAAATCAAGTAAATTTTTTTATTTTTATATATTTTAATAATATAATGGTTTTTAATGTTCGGCGCTCCATCCACATTGATATCAAAAAACATGGTGACTTTATATTAACACGTCACCAAGCCATACGAAAGCAATTTGTTTTATTACATTATTTTCCATTGTCGCTCTCTAACAGTTCTTTTAAGGGGTAACAACTGGCAATGCTAATAGTGCACTGATACAACTTACCACTCTAATTTCAGATGGCCGGGTGTAGGCAATCCTGTATAATGCAGCCGTATGCTTTCACGCGTTCATAGGGCGATTAGAGGTGGGTGTGAATTTAATTTGCATATACATATTTCTTTCTAACGCTCAAAATATTATTTTAAAATGTTTTCTCAAAGTACTTACGAATTGTTGCTTTTCATTATAAAGCTTTACCTTGCTCACTATTTCACCCTATTTTGGGGAAGCGAATTTGAATTCAGTATCAAAAAATACACAAAACCTATGTGTCATGTCTCTGGTAGAAAACTTTTTTTTTTGTGTGGCTGTGTTATTATCGATTCCTATAAGTTCCTATAACAATACTATTTAAAGAACCCTGTTTTGTCAGTGTAACAAGAATTAGGATAATTTGATCTATGACCTAGGTAAAAATTTATGATAATTAGGAGAAATAGGGGCTCTACGAGCAAACATTAATTTTATTAAAACCACTGCTACTGAGACTAGACGGAACAAATCTGACGCATTGAAAACGCGTGATCTAGCAAGTAAAGTGCATCTTCAAATTAAATAAATATAAATGCATCGATCAATACTGAAGTGACGTTGAAATCGTGCCAACTCGTGGTATGCTGCATGACTGTCACACAAATGCCGTTAGTACTTTTGTGAACAGTCATGTGATTGTTACTCTCCTATATTAATTGGTCGGAGTTAGAAAACTGTATTATATACGTTGGTTAGAAAGAACATTTTAAATTTTTTTCTTTAAGATATATCACTAAGTATATTTTAAGGTAATATAAAAATACGTAGGTAGTGAAATAAGTTGATTTCTTATATACAGGGTCTTAAAAAAGCTTGGGGGGCAGATAACATTAGACAAAATAAGAAAAAATATTTTTATGGCATTTTAAAGTCACTTCTTTTTTTTTATTAGGTCGATGACTGGAGTCGGTTTGGAGAAATATTCTTGAAAATAAAAATACGATTTGATATAATTCATTAACATTTATTCATAATGAAAAGAGAGTCAAGCGGTTTCCGGTCTTGATATCTTAAAAAAGCCACTGACAAACCGGCCAGTAGTAATACCGACAACGCTTCCATTTTATGTTGAGTGAGTCAGTTTCTATCTATGATAACCATCCATAAAGATATTATAAAAACTTTGAGGATATTAAACGATCTTTCGATTATCCGAACCAAGCGATGGTCTATGCTACGGAATTTCGATTATTCGTACCTGTTTTTGTAAGTAACAAAACTTGAAAATAATATCACTTCTATGATAAACTAACACACTTCCATTGATGTGTATTTCTAATTTGTACATAAAGGAATTTGTCACAATATCAGTCAAAATATTACGTGGACAATAGATAATATTAAATCTTAATTAATTAATACGCTAATATGTTTCGTTGGTTTGCTATTCAGAAGTAGGTTATCTTAAAAATTTACGCATTCACATATTAACTATTACAAAATAATTACTGCTTGATAGGTTGCATTTTATGAATATTAATAAGGTTTGGAAACCGTATACATAATTATTAGGCACCTATTAAGGTACCGTACTATTTTTTGGCAATTACATAAACGTTTACTCAAATAAAAATTTAAAAACAGTGTATATGTACTGTATTGTTTTTTAGTTTGGCACAGTGAATGTTTAAACATTGTTGAATTTGTCAATTTGCTGGCAAAGTTTGTAACCTTATTTTTGTTACACCCTATAATAATAATTCTAGTAGTCACGAATTGTTGGATAGTACTGATGTACTGTGAGCGTAGACCAAATGCTGCTGTCGCAGAAAAAGTGTGTGCGGATAGTTTTCCTATGTACCAAGTGTACACTTTCAAATTTAAATAACAGCTTTGTTCCTAGAGCAGTCCAATACAGTTTTCAACAGTTCGATATAATGCTTACAAAAGGTTCAAAATTAATTGTTGAAAACTGTTTCTAATCCTCTACGAACAAAGCCAACGTAAATTTCAGTTTTGGTTAACATTCAACAAAACAGAATTCAGCAGAATAGAACGATAGAATATTACCATTTGCTCAATGGCGTGTAGGTTAAAAAATCGTATCATATCTAATTTTACTTTATTTTATTGCCATCATAGATAGTAAAGTATTCATTAAAATGGGTCATTAGACATCTCAGTTACTTAATAATAATAATAATGAAGCTCTTTATTGTTCATAATTTATAATAACAAAATAAACAAACATACGTATATGTCTGCAATAAATAACTTTTATCAACAAGGCGACGTTTAGATTGGTTTAAAAACTCACTTGTCCTGTCACCTAACCCAAATGTCTGTAGATGCTGGGAAGATAAAGGTTTAAACTTGAACTATTTATACGTATTACATAAAATTATGTACGAGGGTATATTAAAATGTAACAGAAAATTCAATGTTATGAATTATGAGATAAAATCTGTTAGGGATAATATTAAGCTAATACAAATCAGGTAATACCAATAACTCTATTTTTAATTCACATCAAATGTACTCATACAGGGTGTTCTGAAAGTCATGTCATAACTGCAGAGACCTGTACTTAGTGTCACTTTAGACCAAAAAGTCTTAAGGTAGGGGTATAGAACTACTGGTTTTTAAGTTAGTTAAAATTTAAAAAAATATATACCATATACATATATGCAATACGGTTAAAAATCCTAGGATTTCTACACCACTGCGTTTGTCAAAATACTTGTGACGTATCATATTTTAATCTACATCTATATACATAACCATATGCGTAATACTATTAATCTCTGAAAGGTATATCCACAAGTACCAATTTACTGTCAGTAACTCAATACATATCAGAGACCCTTGGTCAAGGTTAGGTTAATGTAATTTATACTAATGTGACGAAAACTTTGAATCACTCCTATTAAGAGACTCTTCATCGCATACTTGATCTCGTAGGTGTTTGTGGTAAACAGAGAATGTCAAGAATTTATGTCGATACAATTTGATGTATTATTTGGAGTTCCTCAGTGTTCAATTTTGGGCCCATAACTATTTAACATTTATGTGAATGACGCATTTTCTTGTGTTGATGTAAAATGGTTCAAACTGATTCGTGAGATATGTTTAGTTTGTATGCTAGATCTCTGAAACTAGTTGACAGATCGCGCTCAAACTTTGAACTAGAGTAGAGTACAGTGCTACTAACTTTCCACCAAAAAAAGAAATTTAAATCTGCTTTTTAACGGAATGTACTGTTCTTCAGTTTGGTGTTTTATTTATAGATGTTTAAAGCACGTTTATTTTAAGTCACATAGATTATATCCGCTTATAGGACACTCCTGTGACTTATTATTGATACAAGTACAAAAGAAAAAGGACAGTCTTGACACTCATATTCCTGTGATGTAAATTCTTTGATAGATTGTCCTGAAATGTCCAATTGTTTATATTGGAGAAACGCAGATAAATTAGACTTGCAATACTAAAACGCATGTTGCATCATGATCTCTATTGTATCAAATGTGAAATGTTTATGTTTCTTTGTAAGACTCAAGATCTCTTTGTTACTTCTGCTTCTAAAATCAAAACATTGATGCGGTTAACTTGGTGCAAATTGAATTAATAGATAGTACATTTTTGCGAGTCTGCTAAATTCTCATCTTTGTCTTTTTGCGAAGAGCCTTACAGAAATTCTCCCAAGGCTTCGTCAGTTGGTATTTTTATGAACACCGTCGTGTCAAAACTCACTAGGATATCGCCTGGATCTAGTGAGATTATTTTCACCTTATTGACAGCGTTTTAATATGATGTTTGGTGTTTGCCAATAGATCTTTAATTGTCTGGGACAGGTTCCACAATAGTGGGTGGGTAGCGACAATGTGATGAAGAAATCACCAAACTTTCTGGTGACAAAGGAAGCAAATCGTCATCTTGAACATATCAGGGAATGTTACAAAAACTTACTATAAAACTGAAAACCTTTAGAAGATTTTTAGGAATTTCAATAATCTTACTGTCAATAGTGCCAAGAAAATGAAGAATTTACATTATCTTTGCTAAACCAGAGTACGTCAGAATTTATTTAATAGACCATTTTAAGAAATTTATGGTTTCCCTATCTTGTAAGCCTAGGGACGTACCCATCCAGTGACGTCCCTGTTTCGGCGCCAGTTTTATCACTAATATGACAAGTATACTTAAGAGATAGTAAGATAACCTGTTTTAGACAGTGTTGCCACCTCAAAACTCAGTTACAGCCGGGATATCTTGATAAAGAATTTAAACTTCTGTGGTTTTTAAACCATTAGCACACCTAAAGTCGCAAAGTAAAGTATTTTGGATACAATATAACACGAAATAGATCTGAAACGACAAATGTCCTCTTATCTTGTCATGTGTCTTGCTGCCAGGAATTTTAGTGATAACACAGCCACACAAAAAAAAGAAGTTGTCTGTACCTTTCATGCGACATATGTTATCCGTAATATTTTTGTCTCCTGATCACGAATCCGGTGTCAGAATTGAGCTATCACATCATAGGAATTTCCTAAACTCAAAATACAGGTCAAATATAGCAAAAATTCACGAAAAAGTGCTAGGAAAAATAGATTTTTTATTATATATAGGTACGGGTTTTTTTGGGATTGCTGATCACGGATCCGAAGTAAATTTTACCAAATTCAAGATAGAGGACTCAAGATGGCCGACCAAATTTTCAAAAAATTACACATTCGCACCAAATTTGGTGTACGAGAGTTTTCGAGGTCTCTGAACACGGATCCGAGGTCAATTTGCAAAGTTCACGATGGCAGATCCAAGATGGCCGACCAAATTTTCAAACAATAACAGATTCGTACCAAATTTGGTATACGCGGGTTATCGGGGACGTATTCGGTCAGGATTGCGAAATTCATTTTGTAATATTTTTGTTTACTTTATAACTTGAGTACCCAATCATGATTTAACCTTCTTTTTTCGGCTATATCTTGTTCTTTTTTCTGTAAAAGATTTATTCACGGGTTTTCGGCCTAATCTCAGGTAATAAATTGGCGCGAATCTCTTATTTTGTGAAAATTTGGTCGGCCGCCATCTTGAATTTTGCAATATTGACCTCGAATTCGTGTTCAGCGACTCCGGAAACCCCCTTATACCAAATTTGGCGCGAATCTGTTATTTTTTGAAAATTTGGACGGCCATCGTGGATCCGCCATCTCGAATTTTGCAAAATTGACCTCGGATCCGTGATCAGCGATCCTGAAAGCCCCCGTATACCAAATTTGCCGCGAATCTGTTATTTTTTGAAAATTCGTGATATCTGACCTTAATCGACCCGTTTCTTTGAGGTTAGAAAAAGAACCATCAATTCTGACCGCGGATTCATGTTCGGCGGGGTCTTAATCATATAAATGAACATTTGAATATAGAAAAACAAAATTTTTGTATTTTTCCTAGCACTTCTTCGTGAATTTTTGGAATTTTTGACTTGTTTTTTGAGGTTAGGAAATTTCTGTGATGTGATAGCTCAATTCTGGCACCGGATTCGTGATCAGGAGGCAAAAATACTACGGATAACTTAAGTCGCATGAAAAGTATAGACATCTTCTTTTTTTGTGATGTCTGACCTTAATTGACCCGTTTTTTTGAGGTTAGAAAAAGAATCATCAATTCTGACCGCGGATTCATCTTCAGCGGGGTCTTAACCATATAAATGAATATTTGAATATAGAAAAACAAAATGTTTGTATTTTTCCTAGCACTTCTTTGTGAATTTTTGCTATTTTTGACTTGTTTTTTGAGGTTAGGAAATTCCTGTGATGTGATAGCTCAATTCTGACATCGTTCTGACATCGTTCGATCAGGAGACAAAAATACTACGGATAACATATGTCGCATGAAAAGTACAGACAACTTTTTTTTTATGTGGTTGTGTAACCACATTGTCTTGTGCTGGCATATTTAGTAGTTCATCTCTTCTAAAAGCCCCGGAAAAAAAACCATCATAGTGAAACAAATACGTCGTCATCATTTTTAGCGGTACTATGACATAACTGTTACTGCTGTTAGATATAAGACATATTTGCCTCGCTTTTCATTTTCCAATTAATATAAGACAATAGGCAACACTGTTATTAAGGTAGATTTGTATACATTTCGCATTATCCACACCTCATCGATACAACCAAGCAACCGACATAACAAACGATAATAATAATTGTGTATTATGACGTTGGTGATAATGGAATGGTCTGTATTTTTCGAGTAAACCTTATTAAGTTAATTAGATGGTCTGGTAATCAACAATTAGCGCTACTTTAGCTATCTGACATCCAATTCTCTAGGTTTAATTGACGCTGCGTTTTTGTAATAATATTAAAAACAATAACACGATTCTGAAGTAGGTGGTGACTTCATTTTTATGCGGTATGGCAGAATTTGTTGCTCGATACCAAAGGAACGCATCTTTAAACGTTTCGTAAAAGATAAAATACGACGATTTATAATTTATTAATCCTTCCTTTTGGGCGAACGCCTTAAGTAATAAAATTAATAAACATTAATTGAAGGTGTAATAAATTTACCGATGATAAAGTATCGGCCTTACTTTGAAAGAAATTAGGTAGTAGGAGATTAAGGGCAATAAAATTATGCTTCGATGATGATAAGTTTCGACAAGAACTGGTACGTGATGTTTTATCAGCTTTGCTGCAAACTTTGTTTATTTCGAAATTATAACAACCTTAATATTTTGCAGCAAGAAATTGCAGTCAGTACAATTTATCCCTTGATTTTTGTGGAAATGATATGGGAATTGCACCTATGGACGAATGAATTAAATTGGTGTACTCCTTATGATTATTAATTACTTAGTTTTCTTCTAGAAATCGCGAAAAAATTAACATGAACGAAAGAACGTTTTTTTATCATCGTCATTATAAATTGGCATTTAGATCACGTTTAGTGTTTGTATTTGACAGCACTGCTAAGAGGTTATTGAGGCATATCCAGAGCGACCTAAAAATACTTGGAGGTACAACAGATTAATATATTTTGTTATTATTTAGTCCGCGTAATCAGAATGTAATACAGATTAAATCAAACGACCATTAATCTCCTACTGATAATCATATATTAAGAAATTAAGTATTGATTGTATATTATATTATTCGCGTCATTAAAGGCGGTAAAATAATTAAGATCCTTCTTATTATACGCGTCGTATATTGCAGTCGAAGAAGACATAAGCTTATCTTAAAAAATATAATCAGTTTAGGATCTAGGTAGTCGTCATTAAAATATTAAAGTGTTATTTTTATTGCCAGTCAAAAAACTTCCCCTTTCATGAATATTTACTTTAAAAGAATTATGGATGTTTACGTGTTTAGTAAAAAGTTATACAACTTGTTTATCTAGTAACTCTAAAATGGTTTGAACTAGTGTCTTCTTTGTTCATAATTTTATTTATTTGAACGTACTCGTATCTCTTGAATGTAGATAATACGATTAAAAAAAAACTCTCTGAAGATTCAAGAACTTCTTTGTATTTACGCCTACAGCTATTTATCTTTTGTGAAATTTCGATATCTGCTATAGATACTATGTAAAACACATAAAAGTTAAATGTGTTGAAGTGCAGAATGTTATAAAGATTCCCAATGATAAGCATTTGCGTGTAGACAATAATTGCTTATATCTATAGTCTAAAAAACGTAGATAACAGATATAACTAATAATTAGACAAGTATATGTAAACAATGCAATAAATGCGCAGATATTGGAAATTGATATTTGAGGTTAGATTAATTTTAAAATGCTGTGAAAAGAAACATTTTCATCGCAATTGGTTATTTCTTTTAATTTTTTAAGATATTCACATTGGGGTAAAAATAAAATTTTGAATCCATTTTCTGAAAAACAAAAAAAATTGGAACACTGTATAAATATTTAAATACACTCATTGACTATAACTCACAGCAGTTTACGCAAACGTGTAAAGTAAACTTTACATTGTCTACGGGGGAAACATTCTTCATATAAAACCACCATTTCGGCGTATTCAAAATTCGCAAAAATAGCCGACACGCGAAACAATCCGAAATAAACTGCGGGTTGTATTGCATTTTGCGTACTTTTTATATATTCGTTTAACGGTGGTAGATTTGAATATTGTATTATTATTTATGTGGTTCCGATACGGCAACGCTGTTTCGCTTCAATGTTCGGCCGCTTTGTTGTCCAGCGGCAGAAAATGTGAAGACGCGATTTAGCGGGAGCTAAGGGGTACTTTGCTTATCTTTTAAAACGTCAGGAAATATTTTTTTTTCAATTTTCTGTTTTTATTAGGCCTTTCGAGTACGTGGTTAAAATTAATGACGTTACGACTTAATCATCCTGTATATCAAATTTGGAATGCATTTTTTTCCAATTGAATATATATTTCTAAATCAAAAAATGATGTAATATTTCTTAACATTAATTTTATAGCCACGTAATAACTCCTAATTTTGCCATAAAACTTTATAGTTCATTTATTAGATTATAAGTAACAGAACATTTAAATCTTTTCATTTCATTGAAAATTGTGTTTGAATCTGGATTTTTATTTACATACATAGTACTATTTATGGAATAAAATAAATTAAAGATAACAAAATTAATGTAGCAAGTAGGTATAATATAAATTATCTGCAATGTCCCAGGGTTATGATCCAAAGAGGAACTACATTTTTATTTGTAAATTTATGACAAAACATTATTATTTACAAAATTCCTTAATCTTATTAATTGCTTGACTTTATATAGTTTGTTTATTTTTAGAAGCATTTTAAATTATCACCAGCAAAGACTCCACTTTATAAAGAACGATAATTACTCACCATCATAAAATCGTAGGATAAATACACTGTAGGTATTCGTGTTTTATTCCATTCAGTTAACCAAAAAAAAAAAAAAATTAGTGAAATTATTGAGTACATTTTCACTCAATATTGGGTATTTTAATCATTTTACTCATTTGTGATTATATTTAAACTAAAACTGAGTACTTTCACTCAAATATAGGCACTCCTTAAATAAATTCTTCACGTAAACTCGTATTTGGTGCACTTGTACCTAATCAGAGTAAATGTCCTCATTACCGAGTGAGTTTAAATGTATAATAATTTCGAGTAATTTGAATGGCGCCGTGAAGATGGCACCACTTAGATATTGCTCCTATAATCTCGACCACAGTTGATAGGGGCCCGTTAGATGCTCCAGAAAAGCGTGATCGCCAGAAGAACAGGCCTTAGCCGGCGGTCTCAGCTGGCGGGTCTCAGTCAGGACAAGAGGAGGCAACGCGAAGTAAATTAATTTCAATACTGTATATCCTAATTAATAGTTTATGAGTGATTTATTTTTGCACTCAATATTTAGTGGACTCTAAATTGGTTTTATATACTCAGAATAGAGTCAAAAGTCGCTCAATTGACCTTAGCAGTGACTCGGATTTAAGTAAAACTTACTCATTTCTGATGCAATAGTTTCACTCAGTTGTACTCAATACTAATAGACAGAGCTCCACATGGAGCATAAGTACTTTTGTCAAAGAACCAACAATAATAAAAAATTTTTGAATGAATAAAAAAAGCAGGCGTGAGGTAAAAAACACGTGCATTATAAAAATCCAGCGTAAAAGAAGTGGGACAAAAATAGCAGGTGTAATATGTAATAAGAGGGCAAGAAAATACGAACGAAAGCGAGCTGAAAGTGAAATTTGTAATCTTTTGCACATGCTAAATCAGTATCAATAATAAAACAACATATTTTAATAAATTATAGCTTTGTTACCTTTTACAGTATCCATACTTCAACTTGTGCGGGCGCGCATTGCTATTAAATGTCGTTTCTGTTTGTTAATGAATTGACAAATTTAAATACTGGGCGCGGTTATTAAATCTCACTCTTACGTTGCATCTTTAAATTTTAGCAACTCATGCACTACCTATTGCGGGATTTTCCAATGTCTAAATATAATTTTAAGCCTTACATAACTGTAATTTGTCAATCACTCTGTACCAAATATCTAAATGGGTATACCGAGTGTTTCGTAAAAAACAGTGCAAGTTACATTTCCGACGTTCTTGAGACGGATGTTCGTTCTTCTCGTTGGTATCCATTCATCCCAACTTCCTCATGGATGATGAGACAGTCAGCTCAATATGTGAGGAAAAACTAAGTTTATTGTCGAAAAGCACTCCCAGATCTTTAACTTCATCTACTCGTGTCAAAATTTCAGTCAATTCGGTAGTCGTAAATAATTACATTTTATTTACGTGAGAATATAACAATCTTTCACTTGGAGATGTTTAGACTGAGGTAATTTGACACGCACCAGTGAGTGAATTTTTCCAAATTCATTTGCAAACAGTCACAATCATTTTTTGATTCGATAGCCGAAAATACATATTTTCAAATCGTCAGCGAAAAATCGATGTAATGAGTGACCTCAAATCATTGATAAAAATAGAAAAAAGCAATTGGCCTAGGTTGCAGCCTTGTGGCACTCCTAATGTAGACACGTAGGTGTTGGATTTGAAACCATTAAATGTAACATGTTGAGTGCGATTTCACAAATAAAAAGCGAATGATTTAATCAAAGACGCAGAAAAACCATGTCTCTCCAACTTCACCAACAATAGCTTATGGTCGAATGCTTTCGAAAAATGAGTGTACACCACATCTACCTGCCCTTGCTAGTCGATAATATTAGATAAATATTGAGTAAAACAAATTCAGTTCGTATTAGTAGAGCGCTTATTCATAAAACCATGCTGGTCTATAGAAACAAATGAACGAATAAGAGGATAGATGCGGCTATACAAAGATATCTCGAAAACTTTGGCGAAATTGCAAATTAAAGTTCTATAATTAATTATGTGAGCAGAATCACCATTCATTAATATAGGAGAGACACTGGCAGATTTCCATAGATCGGGAAATATATCAAGTTTAAGAGAAAGATTAAAAATTATAACAAGTGGACGAGATAACGCAGCGGCACAGTCTCTTATTATAAAACTGAAGAAGCCATCAGGACCACAAGACATTTTGTTTTTTAACTTACTCTGATTTAGGTACAAGTGCACCAAATACGAGTTTACGTGAAGAATTTATTTATGGAATACCTATATTTGAGTGAAAGTACTCAATTTTAGTTTAAATATAGTCACAACTGAGTAAAATGATCAAAATATCGAGTGAAAATGTACTCAATAATTTCACTCCGAACCTTTATTACTTTCACTCACACCGATTTTTTTACAGTGTACACACACATGTCATTTTGAACACTTGTAATAAACCACAGCAATGAGTGAACCACAGTGATACTGAATAAAAAGGCATTTGACGCACCAATTTTTTTATTGCAAAAATAATTTTGCAAGCAACACAAGGTGGCAAAAATAGATGTTTTCCTTAAAACTGCTGACGATTTTCTATAAATTAATCAGTCTTCATAAAAATGTCGGAAAACACTTCTCAATCTTGGTTCTTTTTTTAATTTAAGCCGAAATTCGGTTCTTTAACATGCGATAGATTAAATTCTAGTTCCTGATTGGTTCTACAGAATCCACGGAAATAATGAATAAAAGGACGCGACCTTAATCATTTCTAAAGAAATTCCTATACATTTGTTTTGTGGAGTGATTCGTTTTTTTTTGTTATTTCAGATTTAACTGTCTAATTCATATTCAAAATTTTTAAAAATATGAACTGCAAGCGAAGTTAAAGTAAAAAGTATCTATTTTCCTATAAGAAATGTTAAAAACAATTTGGTGCTTCAAGCTTAGGCAACTTCTATTTCTATTAAACCAAATGAGACAGAGAAAACGTCGGCACAAAAGAGAGCGCGATAAAAAATAGATTTATTACGAATTTGTACCTATTAAATGTGTTATCATTTCTAGATTATTAGAGGCAATTAGAAGCACTTCACCTTGGTGTATTTGAATTTCAAAAGCGATAATGTGTAGCAAACGATAATTATTTAAAATAACTATGACAAAATTAATGCAAAGTTAAATTTTTATTACATTGAGGTATGAAATCGTGACTTCCAGATAAGAGACAAGCACTGTGAGTAAATGTAACGTACAGGGTATACCAAATTAATGAACTTTATGTTAAGTATCAGAATAATTTACAAATTTGAAATATTTAACTGTCTCAATTTAAATCATACTGGAAAATGAAATGGTATGAAAGTATCAAGATCTCTTATGTCATAAAGTATTATAAAAATCAAAAATTAGCAACGTTTTTTTTTGGAGACACCCAGTATAATTAATTGGTGCAGGTGATATTAATACAGACTTAATTTTAATAAGTGTTTGATTAAACTTGCACATTTTTCACTCCATTATGAGTCAACTAATTTGCAAACCAACCAAGTACAATAACCTTAAATAGATTTATTGATGTCATTATGTATATGACTGATGCTGATGAATTGTGTCACCTATCACGTGAATTCAGCTCTGTAATATTGAAAATAACTATATTTGCAACTTTAAGTTTATTCGGGTTCGCTTAAATTAATTTCCTTTAATTAATTTCATTGATTTCAACATCGTAAACAGATATTGAGATTGTGCATAATATTTCTCTCTATGTGGATTTATCAGTGTTATCATTGAAAAGATGAGCTAAAATACAGGATGTAATACTACAAATGAAAGCACGTTTTAAGAATGTATAGTTTTATTATATTCATAAAAAATATGTTTTGTTATAAGTCCGAGAGTAAATCGTACATTCCAGGTGCGTACTTAGTTTTGACGCGAAGAGAAAATAGGGCTATTTGTAGTAGCATAATTTTATACACCATAACGACATGTAATCGTGCAATCTTTGTCGATAATTAAAAATCAACATTAAAATACAGTAGTTGAACTAGAGACTATCAACAATCCGCGGCAGGAATAAAGTTAAAAGTTTTGTTATTTCAAGCATCTGCATTCTGTTCTACAAAGTGTAGTGGTCGAATCAAAAATAATCTTGAAAATTCCACATATTTATACAAAGGGTAAATAAATACGTAAGTAAGGGAAAAATTGCGGTGATTGCTCATTGAAAATTAAGGATAATCTTTCATGTAAAAAGATCCCTTCGCTCCCTCCATCCGGATCTTTGGCCTTTCAAACGAGGAGAGAAACATTTGGATTTCGGTTCCAACCAACCACCCACAACCAAAAAAACGCCTGGTAATAAAATTTAATGAGTTTCATAGGCGTCCCTAAAAATTTTTTTGCTAATGGTAAAAAAATTATAATTGTATATATTGTGTAGAAAATTTTCAGTATATTGATTGTAAATTTCGTTTAGTTCCGTTTCAAAAGGTCTCCAAAATGCCATGTTGAAATAATTAATATTAATAAACAAAATATCCCTCTTATTTCTCCCTTTCGCGATTGTAATATGAATGATTAATAGAAGGTGCCTAAATAAATTAAAATTTGCTGAATCACACCAAGTTGCGCGTTGCTGCACTGCACTGCTAGGCCATTTGTCGACAACTGAATTTATGGCCAGGTCGCCCAATGCGGCTGTGTTTGTACCGCGTTTGCCCGCGCGCTCATTCTTCAACTGGGTGACCAGACCTGTATATGGGGATGACTAAATAAATATGGGATCAAGTTTTTAAAATATTTCAATGCCGAGTTGCATTTTCGATTTGTCTCTTGAAAAATTGCTTCGTCTGTAAACCAATGGCAAAATCAAAGAAAAACAAGATAAGTAAGAATACCGCAAAAATTGAATAATGTTTTTATTTAAATTTTCTGTCAGGCTCTTGAAAAAGACGTAAATTCAGACCATGACAAATATATATTTACAGTTGACTGACGTATCCAGACATAAGACTTTCTTATTTGCATATCTGACAATAACTTCTATACTATACCTTGTTGAAATTATGAAATTATATATCCACTACAATTTACTTGAAAATTGAAACACGAAAAATATGCAGATATGCAGATAATAGATACAATAACAAACACGATAATTTCAAGTGCTCGGTTCTTAGTACAAAAATCATATACTCTTTTTATGATTCAGTTCAAATACTACTGAGAACCTTATTTTTTCCAGGAAATAAAATTTGGTAATTAATTAATTTCAAGTGAGAACATCTTGTGTTTTTGAAATACGTTTGTGATTAACTCTTGTTGTTGACAAATTCTAGAATGCTCCTCAAAACACTGTTGTGTCGCTTAAGTGGTGTAGATTTATATCCTCCAATAGTTTCGTTAGAAGGTGACTTAAGGGAAAGAGTGATACGGTAGTGTAAGTGTCATATTATTCTGCGTGCCAATTGATGAGGCAATTAACTGCGAATGAGAATTCCTTCCACTTAAACTAATACAAAAAAAGGCAACTGCTATTTCCAGACCAGAAAGAAAAAACAAATTGACAGCATTGTAGTAGATGTGTCCTTAATCGTAATAATTGTTTCGAGAGTTGTGGGTTTAGAACAATTAACAAAAACCCATTTTTTCCAAAATTTGCGGACGTTTCCATTATACATTTAGTTTTTGTCAAGGCTATTCCATTATTTTTATTATTAATTTTACTGGACACAAAATTATTTTTACGGGAATAGCCCCGAGAAAGACTAAATTGTATATAGTCGTAACGTCGGCAAATTTTACGAAAAAAAGGAGTATTTGTTGATTATCCAAAAGCCACAACTCTTGAAGCAAAATATGAGATACAGCGTGTCGATATAAAAAATACTACCTTTACTAAAAATCTATGAAGAAGAGGCTTAGCTTGAAACTTGGATTATTAATTTATATGATTAAATAAATAAATCCAATGAACAGGCTTTACACATCAGTGGCGGAGGTACCCCAGAATTTCGACGCCACTGAGTGTTGTGGTAATTAGATAAGAGATTAGATAATTTATATTGTTATTTTTATGTGAAACGGTGTTATTCCCTTTACTTGAAAAACGATTAATTTTCAAGTTATTCCATATCAATATTATAATATAAAAAATACGGAAAAAAATTAAATAAAAATTGTACCACATCAATTTCCTCCATTTTAAAATAACTTTTGAAGGTACAGAGGTCTTCTTGAATTTTAAGGCCTATTTTGAGGAACAAATATTGAATCCAATTGTAAGTAGTAGTCTTTCCGATCTCAATTGAAGAACCAAAAGGTTGGCAGTATGTACCAGGTTCGGTCGCTGACGCAGCAACTCGGCATTGAAATATTTGAAAAATTTCTTCCCATATTTATTTAGCCATAACCCATATACAGGTCTGGACGTCCAGTTGAGGAATGAGCGCGCGGGTAAACGGGGCACAAACACAGCCGCACTGGGTGACGTGGCAATAAATTCAATTGTCAACAAATGGCCTAGCAGTGCAGTGCAGCAATGCGGAATTTGGTGTGATTCAGATAGTTTTAATTTGTTATATTTACCTTCTATTAATCGATTTTATTTATAAATATAAATATAAATATAAATATAAAACATTTTTTGTATTATTGCCAGAACTGTGGAAGGATTACACTTGAAACACGCTGTATAAACCAGTGCGTTCATTTTCAATGGGTTTTCATGGGCTTTTGTGATAATTTATCACTTCCAAAGATCACGTTTTAAATAATAAATAAGGTAGTTTTATCACGGATTTCAATAAAATAAAAAATCGACTATTGTGTACTAATAGTTGTTTTAAAGAATCAGATTTAAAAGGAATCGAAGAAATACCATAGAAGTGTTGTTGTTTTCAGTCCCCCATTAAATTTATTGGCACGTGCTTCTATTACCTTATTTTATGACCCGATGTTACTGACATCACATAAATTTGCCGCAAGGTGTGACCTTCACCATGTATTGGATGATATGTTTTATTAATTAATTTTATTATATCAGATACTTAATAGACAATTTATTGAATGTTGTACCAATTTTCTGATTGTCCGAACCACCTACAGTTATTTGGGCATAACGATCCTAATCATCAATCAGTAAAGACTTTATTTAATTATTTGTTTATTTATTTATTTACTTATTTACATAAACTATTATCCCACAGTGAAATATAGGAAAAAATATAAAATATTTATGATAATTTATAATAATTCTACAAAAGAGGCCCATTCGCAAACTATTCACCGATGTTTCTAATACTTCTCGAGAGGGACATGAAAATACACCATGTTTTGAAAAAATTTGATGTCGCTAACGAGAGCCAGGAGCGTCAAAATTTAGCGCCCCACTTTCCAAAAAGTGGCAAGGAACTTCAAATTCGCACCCCTAAATGAAAAGGTGAAAACGGACCCAAAAAGAAACACTCGATCCAGACCCATTATAAGGGTATGAGACCCTCTAAACATTCCGCGTCATGGTGCCCAACGTGGGGCAATAGCAGAAGATAGATAATTGACCTACATAAATTGGCGACATGGCTCCCAAATGAAATAATGACTTATCCAAATCTAAGACATGGCACAAACAATCGAACTGACCTATTCATATATTTAAGAAGATAAATATAAGGCATATGCACAACAATTTCCATTTACTATTTGGTGCAACAACATACTTTTCTATTTTCAAGCCGTTTTAGCCATATATGAATAAATCTAGTAGACCAAAAAATCTTTCACAAATTTCATTTAAACCGAAAGAACGCGAGTTAAGAAAAAGAAAACAAATATTTTTTGACAAGTTTGTCGTCCTCTATCTGCCAAATAAAGGAACTTTGGATAGACATATGCTTGGATAGACATATGTTTAGTTCTGATCTCTTATTCTGACCCCAATAATCTGTGTGGATATCCCGTATACAGAATATCCTGCAGATCCCGCAGCCGCAGCCTTCACCCAGAATTTGTTATTAGTGGATTATCAGGGTGGCTTTGGATCATGTCGTCGTCTCGATCTATGTCAGATAAAACGCATTAACTTATTGACACATTCCATTTACTTATATGTAGATTTGCTGATTGCACTTGTATAATTCTAAATTATATGCAAAATATGTCGAGCACGTTAATGAAACATACGAGGTCTATTCAGAAAATAACCGATCGTGATATTGTTGTTTGAGTATAACCTGTTTAAATGCTAGTGACGATTTTTGATATGTTTGATTTTCTGGAACAACGATGCGACGTAAAATTTTGCGTGAAATTGAGGAAAACTTTTGAAACAATCTTACGGAGGTGAGGCTCTAGATCAATTGAAGATAATCGCAACCAGGATTCGACTTCAACCGATGACCGAAGTTAACTAAATTTCCGAGGCAGTTGCGATTAAAGCTAACGTGGAGATTATTATTTGTGGCGCTCTGTAAGTATCGTAAAAATGTGAATGTAGACCCATCAAACTTAATCTCGTGTGACACATTTATCAAATTCCTTATCATAAATATTTTTTTCGAATCTAAGGTATTCTACTGACGAAAAGGGTGCTCTTACGGCAGAAGTCGCGGTGATGCACCACGTGGTGCGCGCGCATCACGCTCCCTAAGCCGACTTAAACTCGAGCGATGTAACAAGTCGGCATAGTCGCTCAGTATTTGAATCATAACCACACCAGTTAAGGCAAGACCACGAACGATAATTCAACGCCGTATTTATTTCATTGTTGATTATTACAGTACATTACTTTAAATCGTTTTAAGTGCATTGAAACAGTCGCAACGCGCCGAATTCAAAAGTGACGGGAATTTAAATACAGTGTGTTGTCAGTAAAGGGATTATGTTATAGAACCCGAGGACTTGTGCCATATCCCGAAGTTGATATTTACCACTTCTTGAATGACCAGGAAAACTAGGCAGAAAAAAATGCCTGTCTACAATATCATCACTAGGAGATGTAAGGTACTAATTTTTTTTAAACTACGTTATTTCAGTAGATGATAGATTAATGCCGGACACAGTAAGGCACATAACAAAACTCGACATTAATTTATTATCAGTTATTATAAGTAAATTTTATTGGTTTATTTATAAAATGTGTTACTCATGCAATTCGCGTTCGAAAGATATTTAAAATTTATTGCGCTTTTTTCGTAATAAACGAATAAACAGAACTGATGAATTTTAATCTACTTATCATTCTCGGGACTTAACTGCATCTTTTATCTAACCCAAACTCTAACAGGTCTTTTATTTTGCGTCTTGTTAACCTGAAAATACTTGTTTTCATAAACACTACGCTCTTAAAACGCGCCGATTCTATGAAATAAAAAGGGGCGTGATTATTTAAATTTTAAGAAACAGTTTCACGTGTACAGCGTGTTCCACTTAACACGGATTCTTTCGTACGACACAAAAAGTGTCTCGAGTAAAAGTTGCACCAGATTAATTTCTTCACATTTTAAAGTTATTATCGACTATACAGGGTGCTCAGTTCTGCTGGGCGTTATCTAACTTCACTATTTCGAATAGAAAATCCTGTATTAACATCCCTGGTGTTAGTTAGGTTTTGTTTTAAAAAAGGATTGCAAATAAAATAGTAATAATAATGATAATAATCCTTAAATTAACCTAAGACCCGGTCTAGGGCAGGTTTATCAACATATTCCTGAAATCTGAATTCACTATCAATTATTGTTTAATGTTTTTTTTGGCGCCAAATATAACGGCCTTTGACTTCGAAATACTTATTAAGATACATGTGGTTTTTATCTTCTTCATTTACAATATTATTTAATTCGCATAAAGATGCACATTACTATATTTAAATGAGTTTTTTAAATTACTTGCATAAATGGTTAAGAGAAGAGGGCCTAGAATTGACCCCTGCGGTACACCCGACTTTAATAATAGACACTGTGGCATATTATCACATAAAAGCAATTTTGATACCAAATAATTGTAAAATAACTTCAGAGCATGATAGTCAATAAACTAAAAATTATATACGTTGCGTTTGAGAAAACATATGAGGTAGCGCCACTGCATAATAAAAAACGTTTTTGTATTGTCGATGTTACCGAAATGGATGATCCTATATACGCGTATGTATTTTATACGATTTTAATAAGCGATATACGTAAATAACCTTCAATATCATTAGATTCTGATATGCGTGATCATTGACATTGTTAATAGGTTTAAATTTTATAATGCTTGTTACAAGACAGTTGTTGAATAACTTGAGACCTAGATTAATATGCCCCACTCTGTAGACAAGCATAATAGAAAATTATAAATGTTTGCGTGGGGATCTACACTTGGGGGGACCCACTTTTCGCAGAAATTGTAGCAGGTATTTCTGTTCAACTTTCACTATCAGTATCAATATTTGATATTGACATCCAGACATACTGAGGTAGACACTTGATCTGTAAAGCAGCGGGCTACCTAAATTGTGTTTGCAGTAAATAAATATTTATTTAATTTAGTTTACTAAATCCACGATTTGGGGTCGTTTTTCGTCATAAACTTTTTGTGCTATTTGTTAATATAATAATATTCCACAACAATTTACGTAAAAGTATTCAAATTTAATTAACAATGTTATCTGCTGTAGCGTTTCAAAGATAACTAAAATTATTGTTTACAGTTATATTTTAGAGTAATCGCTAGTTTTGTCTTTGAACCTCTTTTAGATGTGTTAACTGAATTAATGATCGATGCAACACTTAACCCCTTAAGGGCTTCACACACGTCGCGCCTCTCATAACGAATTGAAGTGTGTGGTTGGCTTTATGCCCAGACGTTAAAAAAATGGGTTATTGAATCAAATAATTACACAGATCCTGTTCGCATTAGGCATCTCCCTAGTTCTTCGAATTGAATAATTTGTTCAAACTAGTCAAAATCTAGATCTATGTTGAAAAAGAACATACCTGAAACCGTATATAATTATTTTTGACCTTTCGCAGTGAATTATACTATATTTTCATAGGTGGTCTCAATATCGTATTTCGATATTCATTAGATGATCAAGAAAAAGCATAAAAATTGTTCTACTGTTAGTCACTTTATCATAAATAGTTTTAAAGTACAGCTGTGGACAAAAAAGGCTTACGACTTAAAACGTTTAAAACACAAAACATAATAAGTTCATCGGAAACTTTTTGTTGTCCACAGCTGTACATATATATATTTTTATCCAGTGGTGCTCCAATAATTTCAGAACCGAAGCTTCGATATAAAGTTTTGGGCCAAGTTTTCGGTTGTTTACAGAAAGTTATACAGGGGTTTACAAACTTGGAGATGATATTTGAATAGTAAGTAAATCGAGATGTGAGAACTCGATTGGCGGAAATAATTTTGTCAAAGAGAATATATCTTTTTAATTCCACTGACCGTAATGATACGAACAAACATTTTTGGAACCGCTGGCTGTATACATAGATAGCTGGGTAGGCAGCATTGTTTGCACGTGTTTAAGTGTGCAGTTAACAGTTTTCAACAGTGGCTTCATATGTTATGTTAATCAGTGTTATTGTATCGATAGGCCATTTAAAAAAATGCAGTTAAAAGTAAGGATCCAGAAAAACAATTGGCTTCACATAAACATCTGTTTAGTAATACATTTCCTTGAAACTTAATAAAAGACAAGTTAGTAGCAATTTTTCTGTTTACTTCAAAAAACTGGATAAAAAAGCAGACGGTGCGCAATTTGTGGCTACAAGTATTCATATTCTTATGTAGGTGACGATTCCAGTGGTTCTCAATAAGTTTTGACGCGTTCTATTTACCATTAACAAATTTTCTGCAAGTTTGTAAACCTTTATAGTGTTACTTATTAATAGAGATTTTAAATGTTAGGACGGCTATAATGTGGTATAGGGTTGGCTGTAGGCCGGTTTCTCTTTTATGTAATTTTATTCAAAGTGACACAACCATTGCCTTTTTATAACTGCGATGCAGGCTGTTACAAATTCGCTTCTCACTACAGGAATTTCGGAAAGAGATACGAAGTAGCTTAAATAGGTGCAAAGTTGCATAATCAACGGACCAACATTATGCCTCTAAACAATCAAGGCTAACAGGATTAGTTTTCAAAATATTTGAAAAAAAAAAACGAAATTTTAGAAATCCGTTTTTGTTTCATTTCAGCCTTGTTTGAGGCGATATTGAAAAAAGAAAAACATTTTCTCATGGCAATTTTTTGCCCTCTATCGAATGGTATAATCGATTTTTATGTGTAACGTTTCGTCTCTCCAGGACCATCATCAACTTCATTTTTTTAAATACGACCCCGGAAATTTTATTACATTTTTTGCAAGCCATCATGACCTTCAATACTGTTACTGCCTCAGCCCGAACCAGATTCAGACGTTTTGTCTCGAAAAATTCATCTACAATGTATTCGTTCCAAATTTTTTTAGATTTCTGTGTTTTTTGAATTACCGTACTCTCTAAGTGTCGTTAGACTCTGTGAAATCTATCCAAAAAAATTACGAAACAAAAAGGGCAGTGTCTATTTTTCTACACTAAACTATTCACATGGATCTTACCATAAAATATATAGTGATATATGTGACCTCTTTCGGTAAATTTTATCACTGGAAAGTATACAGAGTGATTCTTCGAAGCAGAAGAAAACTCGGCTACTTATAAATAACAAACCGATTTTTTGGTAGCCTCTATCGCTTTCTTTTACAACATTGTTTATCATGATTTATGCTAACCCGCAATAAATTTTCCTTTTGCGCCTTGTTTGACATTGATTTACTACGTCGGTGGCTGGAAGGTACACATTTTTTAATATTTCGTTAATTTTCTCATGCATATACGCAATTTGCGGAAAAAGGACGTTTATTTTTAGAATCTGCCGTTTATTAACTAATTTATCTTTGCAGTTGTTCAAATTCATTTGACAACGTGAATAAAATCGGTTCGTATTGTTAGCATCTAGGATGCGTTATAAATACTATAGAGATACGATCCCACAGTTGTATTTATCATATTATCAAGATAATGTTTAATGACTAAGTACAAGTTAAAGGAGATATTGTATTTTGCAAAACATTGTAATTAATACTACGTTGAGCGCATTGCAGTTTTATACGGCAGTATATATTGCACTATGTGCAAGTGTAGGGAATCGTGGAAAAGTTTTCTTTGTTATGTTTTCTACACATAACCATACTCTGTTTACTATTATACACTACTACTACAATGCCTAGTAGATAAAGCGATGCATTCTTTATACACAGTGGTTCTAAACTGCCACCCGATGTTTTCAGGACGAATAGCACGTTAAAAAGATAATCATCCTAAACGTTACATCATTTCGGAGTATAATTCGCTATATAAACCAAAATTGATCGAATGTTTTTCGCATTTAAGTTTACTGAACAAATCTTTAATTCTTCTATTAAAAATATCTTCATATAATAGATGTTTTCACTTTTAAAGATAAACATTGACCTGTTTTTATATATTAGTTTGATAGCGCAAGAAAATTTCCTAAACCTTTAGTCTTTACCATTTTTTTTCTAAATGGACGGTTAAAAAAGCTAAGGGTAGCCTATTATATGATTAGGTATCTCTGTACATTTTTAGAACCGCTTACAATATCGAAGGTATGCACATCAATGAATTGCAAGTTTGCACGTCATTTGTCAGGTATTTAGAATAACGCCCCCAGTCTTTTGCTTTCATGCTGCAGATTAGTTCAACTCTAGTGTAGGTACTGCGATTTTAGTTTAAAAAATTGTATCGTTTAGTAGCCATTCATATTGAATGTCACTTTACTACATATAGAGAAATAATCAGTCACTTTACTATCTAATTCATTTTAAACACTAGTGTAAATAGACCGCTTTACGCGTTGTTCGTGTGTGTCATATTTATTCATACAATGCGTACGTTATTGGCAACACCGTATTTTTTTTAAATGAAAATGTTGAACGGTAGTTTTCATATCCCAGTTTTAAATATCAACCTGCATCATTCTTACACAACTGGCACTTAAGTAAGTTATCAAATTTAAATTGTGTTATTTTCTCTTATCACTTTATTATTGTTTAGAGTAGATTGACGTTTGTTTGTTTTAAGAAACATCAAGTTTGAAATATGCTATTGTGTGTAAAAAATTACGTTCCTAGCAACGACAACTGTTAAGCTGTTAAATTAATTAATAATTACTTATCGGATATTAATCTATACGACCGCGGTGTGTCTTAAAATTAAAAATATAGACCGTTTAAAGTTTAACTTTCACTGAAAAGTTCAGTCGCGTTATCAAGGCAAATTGGATATCTTAAATTATAACCAACCCAAATCTACTTACTACTTCACATACGCTATATAGGACAGACAACAATTAGCAATCTGTAAACAATAATTTTGTTGTAAAGCTGTGTCTCACGATATTAGTCGTCATTCCTGAAATTGAACTTGAAATATTTTCGATGTGTTACATGATTCCATCTACTCTTGGAAGCACATGGGGAACATCACAGTCCTAATAATTGCGTCATGCTTTTATCATTGAGGACTGACGAAAACTAATTGTGAATTATAATTGGTGTAAAAGATGAAAAGGAAATTATGGCACCTACAAAGATTTACTATATTGCTGTAGGTTCTCTGTTGGATGTTTGTTGCATTTTCATGGATTTTGTAATGAAATCTTAGAATAGCACATTAAAGATTGATTCTCGATTCTATAAATTATTTATCATTAAAAAGTTGTTTCATCCGCAGTCGTCATAGGAATAATTACGGTAATCGAACTTACTGAGGAAGACAATAATTGATCTTGGACGATAATTTCTTTTACCAATTGCAACTCTGTGATTTGGAAATATTGTGGGATTTGTAATAAGTGTTTTGGTTCTTGGAAATATACGAATAGAATCGGGAACATTTTATAATTAAATTATTTACATTGCTTTTTGAAATTTGATTTAAAAAATATTTTTTTATTTTCTACTAACCTTCGAATGATTGCACTGTTTTAAAAACATACGTATGTATATATGCATGTGTATCTGTATACACAGACAAGATAAAGTTTGAAATGAACGCCAATTAAAAAAATAGCATTTAGAAAACTCGTTTTTTTAGATTTTCTAAGAATACATAATTTTTATGTTTCAAAATTAGGTTCTTGGTTTATTTTGACTGATCCAAACGGTTGTGAAGTGAAACACTAGACCAATTATTATAAATCGATATAAAAATATTACCCATAACCTCATGCGCGAGGTTAAATGACTTTGATTGTGTATAAAAATTGTTGCAACAAATGAATACAAGTGGCTGTATTATAAACACACAAAGATGGAAGAATCGGTCAGATATAACTCGTTTTATTTTAAACTTTATTACTCTTTACAGTTATTGCATAAATAGCTACCAAACATTTAAATTATTTTAAAATAATATTAGGAGTTGCTCATACATATTCAATAGCTACTTTACAATCAATATTTCACTTTATGCGCTAGTGCGCAAAATAAAATCAACTCATCTGTGAAGGTGTGATTCCTTTAAAATAATACTAGTGGTTGTTAATAAATGTGGGGGAATATTTAATTTGATTTTAAACACTAGTGTGTAAAATGAAACACTTTACACACTAGTGTACAAAATAAATTCAACTTATCTGTGAAGTAACTTATTTCACGGGCACACAGTGTTATTTCACACACTTGTCGCATGAATTGACATGAATCAGACACTATTTCGCCACTCTTTCGAACATTCAAGTTGTGAATAAATCTATATAAATCAGGTAAATATTTAAATAACACTTATTTTTTTAGAATAATACTATTGGTTGTTGGTAAATGTGGAGAAATATTTAATAATTATCTTACTTCTCTTATTTTATTTTAAACACTAGTGTACAAAGTGAAACGTTTTACGCACTAGTATGCTAAATAAATCTAACTTATTTGTGAAGTACCTTACTTCACGGACGCATGTGAAAAAAGTGTTACTTCACACACTTGTCGCACGAATAACTATCAGACACTATTTTGCCACACTTTTGAATATTCAAGTTGTTAATAAATCTATAAAAATCAGATAAATATTTAAGTAACAGTTATTTGCTTTAAAATAATACTATTGGTTGTTGGTAAATATGGAGAAATATTTAATAATTACTTACTTCTCTTATTTTATTTTAAACACTAGTGTATAAAGTGAAACGATTTACGCACTAGTATGCAAAATAAATTCAACTTATTTGTGAAGCACCTTATTTCATGGACATATGTGAAAAAAAGTGTTTTATCACACGCTTGTTGCATGGATAACCATCAGACACTATTTCGCCACACTTTCGAATATTCAAGTTGTTAATAAATCTATATATATCAGGTAAATATTTAAATAACACTTATTTTCTTTAGAATAATACGATTGGTTATTGGTAAATGTGGAAAAATATTTAATAATTATCTTACTTCTCTTATTTTATTTTAAACACTAGTGTACAAAGTGAAACACTTTACAGTGTGAAAAATATATATTTCACAAACACTTGTGTAAAAAGTGTTACTTGACGCACTTGTCGGATAAGTGACAATCAGACAATGTTCACCATACTTTCAAATACTCAATAATAAATTACCTATCAGACAGCATTTCACTATAGCTTCCAATACTGAAGACCAGATAAATATTTGAATAGTGTGAAGTGAATATTTCACTATATTTTCCAACGTTGAAGATATAAATATTTAAATGATATGCATAACTGAAATTTTCCGTAACCGGAGATACCAGAAATCCGCTTTATTTAATTATATGAATTATATCTGTACTTAATTAAGTATGACTGTGATTCCTAGAGATTAACAGCTGAACATTAACGAGGCGAGTTTATTGCATTTGCGAACATTCAAAATAAATCTTCTGCCGCTTATGGTAATATAAAACGTTATCGTGTCTCGAAAAATGCGAGATAACGTAATTAATTGATAGTAATAATTTGCGAAATTGATAAACTGATTAGATCAAAGACATTTTATAATACGATAAAAAGGCTATTAAGACTCTTTTTGTTTAAAATAGTTTTACTGTGATTTGTGTAATGCCTAGGAATTTCATCTTAGATTAAATAGTTTAATACAAAGGGCGCCTGTTCGAGGTTAAGGCATCAAGTCTTATCCGCCCAAAGGGAAAAATAATGCATCATTTTCAATGATAAAAATCTCTATTGATACAGAAACCTACTTGCGCACTCAAATTGAATATTTTTATTATTATTACTTGCTTGTGTAGAACATGTATTTTTTTGCGAAAGAATAAGAACATAAAAAACAAATATGCACGATTTTTAAAATGAATTTTTCGTGTAAACCGCCATATTTCACTTGATTACACTGTAGTTCACTAAAAATGTTAGTTAAAAGCATTTAAAAACCGTTAAATGAAAAACACCGACCGTGAAAATAACAAATCGTCACAAATAGTCGATCCGTCACAGAAAATACCAGTAAAATTAGGCACTGTTCAATACAAGAGATACAGTATATTAAATTTAGTTCAGTATGAAAAAATACAAATATACCCCGAAATAACTTTAAATATAATTTAAAATTTTTTGCGTACTAGATTAGATTCAAATAAAAATTTCGTGATTGGTAACCGATTTTTCAGCAATACTATCTGTATCATGTTATTCATTCATTAGGCCTAATCCAGTTTATATTATTTTTTATCCAAATTATCGATATGTGAAAATAAAGAGCTGTGTCGTATTCTTAAAGAAACACACTGTATAATATGCCATTAATAATCAAATAATTTTTTGACGAAGGTATGGGGTTACAAACAATTAAAAAAGAAGAAATTAAAATAGTTGATGTGTAAATTAATAAACACAATTGAGTGTATCTATTCAATCGTAGTAATCCGAAAAAGAAATATTTTTCGCTTTTGTATAGATATTAAATTGTGACCTTTACAATCACTGTTAAAATTTGAATGAATTTACAACTTTTTGTTAGTACTGAATATTGTTTGTTAACCTTCTGAGCACACTTTTCTTAACATCCTTTGAACCATAAACCTATTATAAGTGAATATTTCTTTCTATTATTTCGAGTAGACGTAGGCATGCTATTATAATTTTTTCGATTTTCTTGCAACGAGAAACTAGGTACAAAAAAATGCTAAAAAGTTATATAAAAATTTTTCACTCCAACAGCCATCTACAAAATCCCCATCGACGTACGAATTGTGCAATATTCTTGAGGAGTAGAAGTTGTCGTTGTTCGTTCCACTTTTGCACCACAATCTTAACTGACACGTTCGTGCTTAATAAAACAGTCTAATCTACTTTTAAAATACAGCCAAGTTCTTTTCATAAGCCACCCTGTACAGTCCATTTTCTTGTTGTGCAGTAAGTTTGCTATGTAATATATAATTTCCAAGAAATTAATAGTTAAGTAGATTCATGTCATTATAAAACCGTCTTCATACCGGTTTTATCTGTTGAATACCGCGATAGGGATATCGTTAAAATAAATCTTTATTTCAATGTACATATTTAAAAACAAACTTAGATACCCGACGTTTATGATGAATAAAAATACTATATAAATTGCTATATTTGCCATTATTTAACACGCAATATAACTTTAGTGTGTCTGTTTTTAACCAAAAAGGGGAAATAAACCATATAATGAATTTAATTAAGCAACTTAATATTATTTAAGAATTTGATTCAGTACCTTCATCGGAAAACGTTCCACATATCGACGTGATGTCTCTGCTGCGTTCTGCTGCCAGTCACCGTAAATTAACAACACAAGTTCATTATTATGCATATGTTTATTAACTGCATAATATAATTATTTGTTCCCTTTTCACTAGTAGATAAAGGTGTTGTAATATATACAGAGCGTTTACAAGCTTGGAAAGGATATTTGAAGAATAAATAAATCCACCTGCGAAAACTCGATAAGTAGCAGTATTTTTTGTAAATAGCGTTTTTTAAATACCTACCGACTTATCACAGTAATACGAAGAAACATTTCTGGAACCACTGACCCCATCGATAGCTGGGCTGGCTCTGTTTGCTGTTGTCGCCGTATTTTTGAACACACGTTCCAGACAAACTATCATTTCACAAAAAGAAAAGAAAGTTCAAAGTAAGAAACCAGAAAAATAAGAGGTTTTACTTAAATATTTTTTCGCTAATAATTTTGCTTTAACCTTAAACAACAAATGAAAACCGTAATGAAAATTGATCCTAAAACTTAAGTAACAAAAAAAAACGCGTCAAAAAATAACAACTTACTTCTTTTTATTGAAATTGCAGAGGTAAGTTCTAACAATTTTGATTATTATTAATTTCATGCACATTTAAAATGGTTGTTATTAATGCATTAAAAAGTTGTTTCCGAGTTTATAAACAATATGTATTTTTCTGTAGTAGAAAAATATTACATCTAATATCTGTATAATGCATCTCTTTTCACTAATGTTGTTGTTCTACAATTGAAAAAAGTGTAAGTCTTTTTAATTTCATTGAAATAAGAACATATAAGATGATTTTGAGTACTTCTAGCAATTCTTTTAAAAATGAGTTGGGGTAAAAAATTCTACGAGTTTGTTTTCAGAACGGAGGCGGAGGCTGGAAAATAGGTCGTGATTAACGGTTTGCGATATTGTCACCTCAATTTTCTGCTTGGCACTTTCAAGGCTGTAACGGTTCCACTTATTGCCTTCAAACATCATCTATTGATTTGCTTATACATTTTCGCAATTCTGTTTTCATAATAAAATTGTGGAATAGGTGAAATTACTTGCGCGTATTTTGTTAAAGATAGCGACCACATTGTCCTGCAATTGGAGGAAGGAAGACGATGCTTGGAATTAATTTTTTAAAATTACTTTACACGGTGTTGTAACATTGTGTAATGTAAGTTCGTGAAAAATATTTATTTTCATTATTAACATACTTTTATGGTTATTTATGGACG
This sequence comes from Anoplophora glabripennis, assembly GCF_000390285.2. Taxonomy (NCBI): domain Eukaryota; kingdom Metazoa; phylum Arthropoda; class Insecta; order Coleoptera; family Cerambycidae; genus Anoplophora; species Anoplophora glabripennis. The sequence continues at coordinate 3,801,904 of NW_019416325.1, read as the reverse complement.
CGAGACACTTGTTAATATACGACCTTAGAGTGAAACAAGTACAAACTTGTTTATTTAAGGGGTTAACGTTGATGAGTTTGAAAAATGCAGGAACTTTAAACTTCACTAGTGAATCAGTTGCAAATATTCCAGAATTCGTCAAAAAGCAAGGAAATATTTGAGCAACAAGTGTGAAAAGTATCGCTTTTTTCATGAGTGGGATTTTTGCTCCACGAGTACAAAAGATGAATTGCATAAAATATCTACTAAAAAAAAATTAAATTATAATATTTTACGCGCTAGTGCATGAAATATAAAACCTTATGCACTATCGTGCAAAGCATACACTAGTGTCTAAAATGATGATACTGTCGTGGTGGTGTGTTGCTAGCTTCATTTTCTTCCGGCAACGTTGGGCACCATACCGCGAATGAGTGTTCGTTGAAAACTGAATAAATTAATTCCAATCCGGAGGTCTTGCGGGAGACGGCTTTAGTGGCGATCCATCTTCTTTGAAGATTTCAAAAGTGTGGTGAAAAAAATTTATTTCATTCGGCACTCATCGGTGGTCTCAGGGAGGCTTTGGCGTAGGACGTGGTCATCGATGAGGTGGGGGTGGCTACGCCTGCTCAATGTCGTCCTGGTGGCTCGACGGTAGAGATTTAGAAAGGTCGGTGAATTTTTTAGAAAGATCGGTAATTTTTTTAATTATTATCTGGTGCCATTTGAATGCTGCGGCGGCCGTCTAGGTGTCTTCAGGCGTTGTATTGAACGGTTTGTTACATGATAGAAGAACGTTCGTAGCGTCTGGGGAGTTTCGAGCAGAATTTCGAAACATCCGCGATTTTTAGAAATTTACAACTTGCGCAAGTAATTAAATTATAAAATAATACTAATAACATATTGTTATTTATTAGTTTTGTTCTTAGAACAGTTTCCAACAGTCAGACGCATGCGCATTCCGATATAATGCTTACATAATGTTCAAAATTCATTGTATCGGATCAAATAATTGCCTCTTGACTCTTGGACCTGATTCTAATGTACTAGAAACAAAGCTATTATAAATGTTATTAGCACAGCTTTGTGTATTATAAAAATGTATCTACATTGTTACCTTACTCTTTAGAAAGCAAAAACAATTGAAAAAACTCACTGGATATTTTAAATCTTTCTTTTTTTTTAAGGGAATAATGATTAAGGAATGGAAATAAATATTTTTCCATTTATTGATCCAGAGGAAAGCAAATAAAAATGTATTGAAATAAATTTTCCATTACGCTTTATATACTGTCTAATTTCCAGGATATAGGGAAGTACCTATTTGTAAACTATAATGGCGAAATATAGCGGTATTGAAGGAAATGACAATGACTAATATCATTCCATTCGAGAGTAAGCTTCACTAATGATTCTGATGAATTTAAACCAAATAGGAAAACGTAAATATACAGTAGTAATTCATGTAAACAAATCTCCACAGGGATCGCCTCTTTAATTATTTGGCTCTTATTTGTTTGTTTACACTTAGCATATGAGGTACTATCTATGCATACACAATTTTTTATTACTTTCGACTATCTTATACCAATGAATAATATGTTGTTTGGTCAGTTTCGTCGTCTTTGTGTCAATATTTTGATATCTGACTATCTCCCCGATGTTTGCTTGTGTAACAAAGGATTATTTGGTTGAATTCAAAAATCAGACATTTGCACCTTCTAGTTTCTACTCAAAGCGTTGAATTATAAAATTGAAATTAAAAAAATTGCAAAAAGAAAACAGTACTGAAAAAGAAATAAAAAATGAATAAAATACATAAAATCATAGAGCATCATTTTCTTTTCTTTATATTCTTCTTTCTTTCCGGCGTGAATTAAATTTTAATCTTATAATCTGAAAAATCAATACTATAATAAATGATAAAAGTGATTTAGCAAACTTCGCGTTTTATGATACGCCGGATGTTTATTGAAAAACTGTTTTGATCGAATTTTTTTCAACTAGATAAGATTATGAAATTATTTAAAAAAACACCAACACATAAAACTAAACTACATTTGGCAGCGTTTTTTCGACTAAAATTGCTGTTACAATACGTGAAATCTAACGGAAAGTAAATATTACAATATCAGCCGCAATATTTAATTGCGTTGTTTTCGGACAGTTTGGATGAAACTCCTGAAATTGTTAGACATGACCAGAAGAAATGAAAAGATATTTATCTCTAAATTTATATTTACCTTTGGTGAAAGTTAATCCTACGAACAGTAACTGAAAATGATTCACTTCCAGAGCAGTTATCTTATTTAACATCTCCTATCGTACATAAAGACAACAATGAAATTTACTGTTTATTTAATTTAAAAGATTAGAATGGAATAATAGTATTCAGGTGTGGCGCAGTGTTCAAAAATTGCGAAGAAAGAAATCTATTATTTTGTACTCGAGTGTGAGTTGAAGAATTCAGTTGGTAAATATATTTTTTACTAATAGTGTATGTATTTCATAATATCTACTGGCTTACCGCAACAATACGAAGAAACATTTTTGGAACCGCTGACCGCATCGATAGCTCGACCGGCTCTTTGTGTTTAGACACACAGATACACACACAAGGCAGTCTTTTCACAAAAAAAAATAATCAAATGTGTATATGTTTCTTTTTAAAGAAGAAATAATTATAGCCGAGCTAGTTACGTTTGTACAGGGTGTCTCAAAGTCGCGAGTTACTAGGTATTGTTGTGAAATTCAACGCTCATTTCCGATAATATCAGTAGTTAGGAGTATTATCTGTAGGTCTATAGTCCATTTAAGTTCAATGACGTCACAGTGCGAAATATGACAGTGTTGCAAGGTTGTAAATTTTTCGGGATATTTAAGAAAATTAATTCTTGATAGCGGATCCAGTTTATTAGAAATGTAACCTAGGATCACAGATTATGTAGTCCATTTAAATAATTCAGGAAACAGTAAAAAAAATTATCTTCGTTTAATTAAATTAGACTTCGTTTCATAAGATTTTTTAAAATTTAATCTGTTTAAGTTAAAGAGTAAAAAATGCGATAGATTTTAGCCCTGGATTTGAAATTTTTGCATAACGACGTACAATCCATACGTAATTTTTTTGTTAGAACTTAAATTAGTTATATTTTTTACCCTATTTTCAATTAGCTATAAATAAACATTCTTTTTGATATTTTTCAAAATTTTAATATAACCTTTTTCAAAATGATCCTTAAATTGCCGAATATAGAAATCATGCGTGTCCAACTTTTCAAAAATCGATACAAACATACAAAATTCTCCGTTTGTGTGATACTTTATTGATAGTGTAAAAAACCCGGTGCGTTTAATGGAAAAACGGAGACGATTCTATGAATCTGACGCCCTTGAAAAACGACAAAATTAAAATTGCATTGCGATAAATATCACTCGGCACAGGAAACATTTCTGGAAATGAACGGTAAAGGCGAGTTGTATTGTAACGGAGATTCACAGAACATTTAAGATGTGTCCTTGTAAACATTGTTTGTAATCTACATTATCAATTAAGAACACAATCAAGCCAGGCTATGATGTAGTGGCGTTCTGTGACGCGTTATTCGTTTATTCCAGTTAAGTAGTTGGTTCCGCGCCATTATTTTATCTCGGTTAGCGTTATTTCGTCTTTTTATCATACTGGTATCTAGTATTTACTAACTCTTTGCAGTAACACATAGTCAACAGCCTGACGCATTCAGGGTAGTTAAACATTATTCAATCTAGAAGACGATAAATCGAGAATAACACTACAGATACAGTGTCTCATTAAAAACGGATACCTATGTCTATAGTTCTATGATGTGAAATTATTTATTTGTGGCAGTTTTACTTTTTCTTGTGTTTATTGGGCATTTTTTCACCTGTGAAAACATTAAAATCAATTAGACCCTTGTGCCAGCGGGACCAGTTCAGTTATAGTTAATGTCTCAAAAAATCAGTTTTTTTTTTGTTATTAAACTTGTACTGACGTTTCTTTTTAAATGAGAGGTGTCTGCTTCCGTGGCTAGAGATGTCATATATTTATTTTATTATTATTTACTTCTTTTAATATTTATTATTATTTACTCCTTGTAAAGTAAGTAATTGTGGTCTCTTTTAATTTTTTTATCGGTTTTATTTTACTTCTCCAAAATTTTGGCCAAGCCCCACTGAATCATGTAAGATATTTCTCAAATTATTCCTTTTTTATGTGATCTTTGTGTTGGTCTTAGCTAATATTTATAGGTAGAGAAATTTCTCCAATATAATTTTCACTGCATTTACCAGGGATGCTATTAGATATAATAATAATAATAATAATAAGGTTTATTGACTAAAATTACAAATTATAATTCTATAATAAGTTTTTTGGATAATTTTTCTAAAATATTTAATTGCTCTCAGGGCATTTTAATTTCGGTAAAAAAATTTTAGAGTATAATAAAACAACACACCAAATTTCATTAAAATCGGTTCTATAGTTTTCAATACTGAGTGATCCCACCCTTTTTCATATCCAAATGCATTGTCTTTGTCTGTTCCCATCGTCCCATTAGGTTATTTCGTGACGGTGGCGTGGTGGACGGCAGTATGGCGTATGGTGTGCTTTGAAGTTGAAGTAAAGGTTTATCTGGTTATTCTAGTGAATATCGTATTTAAATACAGTGATTTAATTACAATAATTAAAGACAATAATTAATAAATACATTAAATAAAACTGCAATAAAACTGTTGCCACCTTTATCTTTTTTATTATTATTCAAATACGTTCATCGTTTAGTTACAAGTTTTTGTTTGCAATAATAACTCATGCGGCTGAAGGCGCTGCGATACCGCCTGACGCATTGATTTCCAGAAACCTACAGTTCCACTAAAGTAATCTACCAACTTCAACATTAGTTATGTGTTTGAGAAAATGATTCCGGTCTTGTTTATGTTACAGTTGGTTGATTGTTTTAATAGGGTGTTTAGTTGGCCAGCTGGCCGCTGAGAATGTCGTTGAACAAACAGAGATGTAACATGTTTTACTACGGTCTCGGATGTTTCCTTATTAACCCGGCCTAGCCAATGAAATGGAGTAAAATTGATCTAAAGTAAGTACGTTCAGGAATTATGAATGATTGAATGCTTGTTTTTTAAGTTGGGGGTTTAAAAAATCAATTTTGGAATTGTTCAGAGAAGAAAATTGTTTTGTTTTAATGATCTGCCGGCAAATTAATTTATTACACTTTTTTAACACACGGTATATCAGTTGAACAATCAATATTCACTTGTGAGTCACATTTTCTTAAGAATAAAATAAAGTCAGAGACGATTGTATAAAGAAAATATTGAATTCCCAGGGGTTAAAGTACATTTTTAAATTTAATTGTCGATTTGTATATTATGTAGGTAATATACAGGGTGAGTTAGAAAGAATGGGTCAACATTAAGCTGGAGGTACTAGACACCAAAATATTATGTTTGAGATCATCATGCCTTATACTAATGTTTCAGAAATACAGGGTGTTCAAGGTTTAAATTTTATTATGAAATTTCTCAATAATTGAGAAGGCTTTGATAGTGTGACTCTGAAAATTGGTAGTGTTGGGTTTTTTGATGTGAGAATTAAGAATTTGGAGCATTTCGTTTGCTTCGCCATAAATAAATGCGTCATTTTCAAAAGAAAACTTGGAAATACGGCTATTAAATGTACCCTCGACAAACAGCACAGCAATCACTACAACAATGTATTACAAACTGACTTTCGAATACGGTCCGGCTTCATCAGAAACCTACAAACTTGTAAAAAGTGTTGACAGAATTTTTTGTAAGTACTCGCCGCGATAAAATACATGTATTTCAGCAGTTCCAAAACAGTTTTAAACACATTTTTAATTAGCTTTTTTTCTGTAACTTTCGATACAAGTTTGTGATATCATTTAACTCAGTTTTTGCTCCTCTTTCACCCCATTAAATTTGTATATCCTATTTACAGGGCGTTAAATTTTAGGGGAAAAAATTACTTTTGCCTGTAATACAGAAAACGCTCCAGCATATACCATTCTTTTTTATTTTGCTTTATATTGAACTTATATTGAATACGTCTATTTTTTTAATCAAGTTTCCCGTCCAGTGCATGAATAAAAAGAACGTTTGCAGTGCAAATTAGTCGGACTGTGCGAAAGATACACAAAAGAGCGTGTACGTAATGAAGCCTCGAAAAGTGCTAACTGGTCTCTATGTATTAACAATGATATGAAAACTGATACATCTATTACGGATATTTATTTGTCAAATAAGTTTTTCGTAATTAAAACAGAAAATATACATGTGAAGGTCATTGCGAAACATCACATATCGTTTCGATACGCAAGAAATATTGTTTACTTTATTTATTGCCCGAGATATACAGGGTGATTCACTTAAGGCGATTCCCTCCATAGCTCTGGTATATCGATAATAAAATAAAGCCACAGGTGAAAGTTAGACCAGATTAATTTTTCCACACTTATTGTCGACTGTACAGTGTTCAATTTCTTTTGAGCGTTATGTAATGCATTTTTTCAAATGTATAACAATTTTTTGACGTTCCTGGTACAGAATCTTTGATTTTAGGACCTAAACTCAAGATGCGGACGAATATTTGTATTATAAATCTTGAGAACAGTAACTGCTCGAGGCAAATTAGACAGCACACACCATGATCAGGGGTTATGTCACAAAATCTGTGTTGGTAACCGGGGTAGTATTTACACGAACTAGAGTAAACATAATAGCCACATGGCCTTGCAAAATCCAGGTGAGGTCCGAAGAACAAATTTCCAAAGTAGGTTTGCAATTAACTTATGGACGGACATTGCTGATGGTATCTTAATTGGACCTTCCATTCTGCTATAGAGATTTATTGGCACCCATTAGTTTTCTTACAAATCGAATTACCTCTCCTTTTGGAGAATGTACTACTTAGTATTCGACAGGGCATGTGCTTTTTACATGATGCTGCTCCACCACGCTTTCGACGAGAGGTAATTTTTTAAACTAAACGTTTCCTGTTGGGTGGTTTGGACGCAATGTACCTATTTTATGCGACCGATCCCCAGACCGAAATCCATGTGATTTCTACCTATGGAGACATATGAAGCCTTTGGTAAACACACACGAAATAGGGTGTCGCTAGATACGTATCGAATAAATTGATCGATGCGAAGCTTAAGATCAAAGGCAGACGAGAATAGTGGAATTAATGAAATGTGATGAAGTTGATGAGTGTCTATTACGTTTTTGTTTAAATAAACCTTATAAACCCACAATGGTAACGATAATTGATAATTTAAAAATTATATTTTAATTTATGTGAATAGCTAAATAACTGACAATAGCCTTAATAACATTTTTTTAAACTAAATATTTGTAATTTATGTAAATAACTTGATAACACTATCGCCGATCTAATTTACCTTATATTCAAATGGTTGGTACTTAATTATTTGAAGTATTCAAAATGAGGCTTATAAATAAACGTAGTGTATAGTAGTGTATTGGTTTTCCCTAATTATTAACAACCTGCTGCTGACTTTGTTATATAACCAATCATATATCACTCCTAATAAAGTGACAAAACTAATATATCAATTGTATGGTATATTTATGATTCAAGTTTAAGTGCACGCCCTCAACACGTTTTTGATTGTATTTATGTTAATATACATGTAGAAAGGTTAGTGCATACCAGGTGGGCAAATTTGTCAGTTTTGCACAGCTTCCCTTACAGAAAAATTAGTATGAAGACTTGTAATTAATTCATATTTGGAAATTATCGGTGTTTTATTGATGACGATAACACGCAGTCACGTAAAAAACAACAATTACACAAGTACAGACAAAAAAGTGTCTTGGTCTGCCTGTGCTATGGATTTGAGCCTCATCACCTTCCAGACAAGCAATATTCCGTTGATTTTGGGCATCTTCTCATACCCATCCCCATAATTCCAAACAGGTCCAACTATTGTGACAGAAAACTCAAATACTCCAGTCGAACTAGATCATAAAACTTGAAAACTTGAAAAAATTATTAGTATACCTAATTTCTTAGCGCATAGGTACCGCAAATACTATGATCTACTCGCCCATATCGCTGGTAGATTCTGGACATTCAAAGAAAAAATCAGTCCTGTAATACTACAATTCTCGATAGATACCAAACGCTCTGCTTATTGGAGCCCCAAAATCTGTTGCGACTTTATATTCAATGGGTTTCTTTTTGGATGAGGAGCTGCAAAGGAGTCTGTCTTCGATCATGGCAACTTTGAAAGTCTCTGAAGACGGTTGCGAATGAGTCGAAATCATCTTGTATTGCTGTCTCCTATCTTTCTATAACATCCAATTATTAAAAGAGAATCACTAAAAACTATTGTACTGATTTACTATACGCTTTAGGTATGGTTTTATAACCAATTTCCTTCAAAGATTTCAGTTAGTTTAGTAATGTAAGGGTGCAGTAGATTTTAGCGCTTCGAGAATAGGGGATTTCTTGCTTACAGGACTGATGGCATATTTTCCTACCAAACAGAATTCCTCTAGCTGATTTTTACAAACAAATCGCAAAAATTTTATCAACACAACTCTACTTACAGATAAGACTTCTTTTACCCTCCTCGAAATTTTTAATTTTCATAATACTCATAATTGAACTGATGATAATCTACACGATGATTACGCCGACATTCAAAACAAATAGTACAATTTCATTTGTAGGCAAATGCTACCTAGAATACGGTATAGGACTTGAATTACATCGTAACTGACGTAGATACCGTCTTCTGTCTATTGTTTTCTTTCGTGGGTATATAATCCATCATTGCTTAGTGCTTATTAATACAACACTGTTTCACACAGCAATTCATGGTCATCTTTCGTTGAACCACTTTTACTTGCATTACTTACAGGCAGGTGTGATAATTGAACGATAAAACTTAAGGACGATGTATACTGTCGTATTTATTTAGATCGAGAACTAATAGAGGGTTCAGTTCGTTAGTAACTTCTTGTTTTCGAAAATTGTAAATTCGTTGATGGAAAGGAAATGGAAGCTTCTTGCTTTTTAACTCTTAAGGGAACAAATCCAAGCTTTCCTCTGGGTGATATGTTTTATCGTCCATATAATTTCTGCAAGGGAATTTACACAGTTATCCTATATCGTAGATCGTGTGCCTCTTACAATTACATTTGTAGATATTTACGTACACATTCCTGAGATAAATCGAAGAAAATAAGAAGATAGTACATACTCACTTAATAGTGGCTATTTTAAGAAAAACCAGGATTGTCTTTAAAAAATATTTTAATCCTCACACCAGAACGATTAGATAGTTATAATCTCACTAAAACTGGTTATGTAATAGTGAACAATACCTATATCCAAAATTAGACTGAAAAGTGAATTAACTATAATACTACGCAAAACTCTGGAATGTGTTGAATACTTAGAATTTCTCAATGAAAACCACATCATGGATTTTTACTTATAAAAAAACCCTGTTTGAGTGAGCTAAATGTGGAAATCTTTGAACTACATACTATGCTATAATTACAGTCAAGGTCAAGCTCAAAGGAGAAGGGATAAAAATACTGTTGCCACAAGAAAAGTTGAGAACTTTGAACAATTACAAGTTGTATTAAAAGTTTGCACAATTGCCACTTCAAAAAAAATGCGTATTCTCGAAACCATCTCTCCCGAGCGATAGCTTATCTGACCTTGAAAAACTTATCTCAATTTGGTGGAAATAAAGGTGGGGTTTTTGAGAAAATCAATTTTGAAAAAAATAACTTTTTCCGCTTTTCTCATTTATCTCATAAAGCTTAAAGCAATTTGAATTCTGAACAAAACAGTTAAAAGTTGATGAAATTCTGCACATTTTGATAAAAAAAAAGGATGATTTGGGTCAGAATGACGGGCACTTGAAAAAAATATCGAAGAGGTCGATTTTTTTTGTTCGTTGAATCCAAATGGAAACTACCACTTACATTTAACCCTGAAGGAAATATAAACTGACATCTGCTCTCAAATTTGGGAATTTAATCCAAAAACTGGTGTTAATTTGATCAATATTCCCTAAGTACTAAAGCCGTCAAGATGCAGATTATTTTGTGAGACTCTTGCCCAATCTGTTCATATTTTCTCAACGATATGAATAAATATTAATTCGTACATGTAGTTTCATCCTACGTTCTGTCTTTGGAATGCGTAGTCCCTTTATGCTGACAGACGAACGCAATACAAAACATTGTCTCCAACCCATAAAAAGGAAGCGAACTATGATTAAAAAATGAATAGTCGCTATGGTGTATTGTTTACTTACGTGCTTGTACATTGACTCCATTTTTTGTGTGTGTGAGATTCAGGGAGACTAACAAATGTGCTTATAAACAATTTCAAATTCATCTTTAAGAACTGGAATAAAGGCTCATGTCATCGGTAGTCTGACGAAGTTCATTGGAGCAGCTTTTCAATTAGCAAAGAAAAGAAAGGGGTAGCAAACTGAACTATTGAACTGATAATTGTAATCAAATTAACTTTAAATCAGTGTAACACCTACTCATATCGGATTCCATCATTTTGTTTCTTGGCTTCTTCCTACCTTCTGTTCTGCTTAAATGACTGGATCCTGACAGTTAATTGGTTTCTATCTGGATTATTCCAGTGACCGTAAAAAGCGTTTATTCTAAATATTTATGGAGTTTTCTTCTTGCATGGTTATCCGACTTTCCTAGTCCCTAATGTCAGGGTCAAGCCTTCGTCTTAGGATCTCTGGTCTATACATCTGATGTACCCGCTATTGCAGATCATCTCTAGGTTTATGGCACCAATATTTATGAGGGTTGTTTATTTAAAATTAAACAAAAAATTAACAATAAAAGTGTCGCGCAAAAGCAATTCTAACAAATACACTAACATTTAAATAATTGTTTTTATAAATATCAATTTTACTGTTTCGGAACTGATTAATTTCCACATAAGTAGGTGGAACAGACGTAAAAGGTGACAAATCATTAACAGATAAGTGAAAGATAATTAACACATTACCTTTATCTAAGAATTATTTTGACGTCACTCGAAAGTATTATATCCATTGCAGGATACACATAACAATTTTTTAGTAACATCAGTATCTGGGCTGAGGGATCTAGGCTAACATATAGAGATTAGTTCGTGACAATTGAATGGGTTACTAGAGTATTCTTTACAAAGCTTGTCGAATTAGTTGGGAATGTATTTAAGTACCTACTTACGAGCAGCTATGTTCTGAATTTTATGAATAATCGCTTTCACAATGAAACGCTGAAGATTCTCATTGAAATTGTTGTTCCTATTTCTTGTAAAACTTAAGAAACCAAGAAAAGGACTTAGGGAAGAAGCGTTACTTGGGAATGGGTATGATACATAACCTTTGTTAGTAATCAACTCAATTTTACCCAACTTTTCATCCGCAGGGAGTTGTATTTACATTTTCTACACTTTATTGTTTATGTTTTTTCCTAAATATAGTAGACTACAATTATAGACGTTTCAGATAGAATACCAGCCAGGTGTCACCGTACTTTGCTGTTATTTTCTTAATTATGGGCATTTGGAGTTAATTATCTCTGAATCACAAGTCCATTAGATAAAAAAATATCGCTAATTAGGATAAGTTACCTGCATTATTCCGAAGAAATTTGCGTCACACCAATATAGAAACCTTTATGATTATAGTACTTGAACAGCCACCATAAAATGTTTTTTGACTCAACTTTGATGTAATAATAACCTAACCATTCTTCCATTACAAAATTGTATCCACTGACATTGACTTCGTAATGGTTATTAATTTCCAAATATATTGTTTACGGTTGTATAGAGAGATTTCACTTTTTTTTACCACAACAATAAAACAACAGTTAATTGATTGCTTATTGACCTAGCTACTGTTATTACATGGGAGATGACATTTTTTTTTTGGAAAATGTTATTTTACTTGTCCACAAAAAAATATATATGAAAAATTGGTATATTAAATCATGCACTGAAATCATAAATCTACAGTACAGAGTGTCTCATAATTAGTGTCCAATAATTTACCATTTGATTCTTTTGCCAAATTTAAGAATATTTTCTCATATAAACATGGGTCGAGAAATGCTTCCTAAAGGAGCTACACCCCCCTAAATTGGGCCTCAAGAAATAAATTTTTTAAAAATATTTCCGAAATGGGTTGAAGGGAAATTATGAATTTTGACATCGTGCACGCTCATTAAAAGTCGAAATAGATCATCATAAAATTTTTCAAACATTTTAGTCAGGGGCGTCTCAATTGTGGGGGTTTGTCAACTAAAATTTGCCCCAATTTTTTTGCATGGCGAAATTTTCAAATTCAGATGACAACGTATGATAGAAAAAATAACAGATTCGCGCCAAACTTAGTATACGGGAATTTTCGGGGTCGCTGATCTCGGATTTGTGATCAGCGACCCCGAAAACCCCCTTCTACCAAATTTGGCACGAATCTGTTATTTTTTGAAAATGTGGAAGGCCATCTTGGATCCGTCATCTTGAATTTTGCAAAATTGACCTCGGATCCGTGATCAGCAACCCCGAAAACCCCCGTATTCCAAATTTGGCGCGAATCTGTTATTTGTTGAAAATTCGTGATATCTGACCTTAATTGACCTGTTTTTTTGAGGTTAGAAAAAGAACCATTAATTCTGACCACGTTCGGCGGGGTCCATATAAATGAACATTTGAATATAGAAAAAACATTTTTTGTATTTTTCTTAGCACCTTTTCGTGAATTTTTGCTATTGACCTGTTTTTTGAGGTTAGGAAATTCCTGTGTCGTGATAGCTCAATTCTGACACCGGATTCGGGATCAGGAGGTAAAAATACAACGGATAACGTATGTCGCATGAAAAGTACAGACAATTTTTTTGAGTGGCTGTGTTATTTAAAAAAAACCAGTGGCGTACGATTTTTTTCAAAAAAGGTCCCCTACTCCTCTAATAACCACGCCACTGGAGTGTATTTTGGAATAAGTTATCCATGAAAAAATAGTCCTTACTAAAAAAATGTCATCCCCCAAATTTTAACACTCAATATTTTTTGCCAGTCAAGTTTCAGGAAAAATATGTAACATAAGTATTTGAAACTTTTAACACCCTGTATCTCCGTAGGGAAGCGTCCTATCAAAAATTTTTATAGGCCAAACCTTGATTATTTTCATCGGTAGAATACGCCATTAAAGTTTGGCAAAATTTATCATTAACAATCTGGGTAAAGTTTGTTTATAATTTGTGTTTTCAAGATGCCAAAATATAAAATAAGTGTTTCCAATTCAAAATGAAAATATTTCATTTATCAGACTGGCTGTCATCATCTGTTGCTGGTCAGTCAGAGCGACGAAATATTCCAAAAATTATTTGTAACGGATAAAACGTCATGATCGTTGTCTTAAACAGCATTGTGACATGTACAACGCTATGTAGGTTAATAACTTTTGTGCTATTTGCTAAAATGTGTGTGCGATGATTTTAAACAAGTTTTATTTGTAAGTCAAGGTTATTTCATATAAAAAAAATCATTGACTAATTACAAACTCATTGAAGTATAATTTTCATGAGAGAATTTATTTACATCACAGGATGTTTATTATGATTGAAAGTAACGTTGCATAATGCTAGTTATATGTTGATTTGAATACAATAAATTTATGCATCTGAGATTAGTCTAATTCTTTTCAAAACGATACTGTAAGAGATACGAAAGTTTTTATGATCGCCACTTCAACCTGTCAATGTTTGGAACTGGCACTTAAAGTGACATTTTAAATTGCTAATTGCAACTGAATTCATACTGATAATTATCTATACCTCTCAGAATACAGAATTGTCAATGCGTAAGGTGTTTCAAAAGGCACTTGATATTTAAAAGTGGCAGTTATTATAATCGTCATATATTACATACAGTTATATTAATTAGCAGTTTAAAGAGAGTTTTAAGTGACAGTTTTAACAGTTATAGTTAGGTATATCACTGATCACTTGGCAGTTAATACAACTCTCATTTAAAGTGACCAGTATTAATTATATCGGTTTAAAGTTTATTGAACTTGAAAGTCAAAAAACTGACGGCATAAAATGGCGGTTATAATAATTAACAGTTTAAAGTGGCACCTGAGAATTTCTAAAGTAACAGAAGTAACAACAACAAAGCATATATTATATACTTTGTCGGTTTAAAATAGCAGTAGTGCTGTAACAATTATTTTAATCGTCATTTAAAATAACTTACACAATATCCACTGTCAGCTTAAAGTGGCAAGTAGTGAATTAACGTGGAATTAGTTACAATAATTAACAGTTTGCAAGTAGCAACTGAGAGTTTTTTAATTGTCAGTTTAATGCAACAGTAGGTTGTTTGAGGTACGGTTATATAAAACGAACTTGAAATTTTAAAAAGGCACTTGACATTCAAGTGTAACAGCAATTATTATCTCACCCATTTTAAAGTCACTCAATTTATTTGTGTCAGTTTAAAGTTGCAAATGGTGAATTAACGTTACAGATATATAAATTTAACGGTTTAAAATAACACATAATAATTAACAGTTTGAAGTAGCAACTGAGAGTTTTTGAAGTGTCAGTTTAAAGTAACAGTTATATAAGTTTTGTCAGTTTAAAGGAGTAGTAGGTTGTTTAAAGTAACAAAATAACTGATTATTTACAATGACTGATCAGCACTTTAAAGCGGTAATTAAGTATTTGGGTAGCACTCGATATTTTAGTGTAATTTAGTCTAATTTTTAGTTTAAAGTACATGCAATGTTTTAAATATTTTCTACAATTGTCAGTTTAAAGTACATACATGTTTTAAATAATATTTTATGCAATTGTCAGTTTAAAGTAACAGTTGTACATATTTTGGCAGCTTGAAGTTGCAATAGCCGTTTTAAAGTGGCAGTTTTATATAATTTAGAGTTTTAAAGTGGCACTTGATACTAAACAGTGGCAGTACTAAAAAAATAACAGCAGTAGTAAAATTTAAGGATCAAAATATAAAGTCTATATGGCCTGTGCTCAGCATTTCGTATTCTTATTAAATGTGATGCATATGGGTTGTCTGTAAAGTGACCTACAAAATCTGCATTCTATTATATAACATAACCTTCAGTACATTTCTTTATCACCTTACTAGCAATGGAAATTTTAACACACGTCGGCGCTCAAGTAATATTAAAATGAGTTAAGCTGAAATTGGGTTAGACAAACCAGTCTTCACGATCAGATTTATTGGAACAAAACAGTATGTTGTTGGGAAAATTGTCTTATTCATTCGTCATAAATAATGCATGAAAATGGTAATACGTTGCGGAATACCTATATCTCATTCGGATATGTATTTTTTTAATTTAATTATTCAATTGAATCACCTTCAATAATAATTAAATTAATGAAGAGCATATTCTAGTGTGACTCCCATGTTTAATGCTCAAGGGCCTTTTCCAAGAGCAAATTTAAACAAATGAAAGGTCTGGAATCTGAGACATCCTATTAACTTGACCTTTAATAAAAATGTTGTTCGAAATGCTTTTAAAGTAAGATGTCAGATGTTTGACAGCGTAACCACACCCGCAAATACTGTCGCTTGGACATATACAACACAATTTTTTATATACACTAGTGCATAAAGCGTTTACTTTACGCACAAAGCAGCGTCCGTAAGTTACATATTTTACGCATGCTAGTAGAAAGTTAAATTTGTCGATACTTCTTTAGGATTAGGACATTTAAACTCTTAGAATGATGGCTATTTTATTGCATGCGTTGCAGTTTATTATCTTCTATCAACTTTATGACTTGCATCGGTCTCTGGGACTGACAATGTTCCACCCTAGGCCGTTTTGCTAATTGCATTTCCTGTATTATTGCAAGACCACTTGTTAGTTATACTGAATAGAGTGATCGTTATTTCCTTAGCTTCTCTTGACAGCAAGATGCTATTCGGAATTGATTCATTTTAACAAAAAAATAATTGCTTGCGGATTTGTTTACTTTTTTCCATTTTTTAAATTCATTTTTCACAGTAAAATTTTTTATGCATTATGTCAAATGCAGAAATCGCAAAGAAAAA